>NC_073306.1:205756744-205854244 GCF_027595985.1 Sorex araneus
TGGGAATTGAACCTGGGTCAGTTGCATGCAAGGGAAATGCCCTACCCGCTCTGCTATTGCTCCAGCTCCAGGAGATCACTTTAAGATAGAAAGTCACACCACCTCACAAAATCTGATTGTTGAAAGTCAAGCTTAAAACGAGTCGCAATCCCATGGGTCCCATAACTGAATGTCAGGTCACAAAAAATTGGCAATAGAAAAAAATTTCTGAATGCACAATTACCAAACATTAACCCCAGACCTACTGTATGATGGATCTGAGATGTTTCTGGCAATGCTTAGCTTCTCTGCATTTTGTGGTGAAAGGGGTCAAGAACAGAAAAAGTTTAGGATGTTCTGGAAAAGAATCCTAGAATTTATTTTTTATATAATTCTTTCAAGGAAAAGATCTTTCCTGCAAAATCCTTGCTTTTGATGAGAAGTGTATTATGTGTATTATTCAGGATTGCATTGTATCATTACTTCAACTTGTGTGACCAAAAAAAAAAGATTCCTCTTATGTACGGACCATATTTTAAGGTACTATTTAAATGAAGCATCAAAAACTGTCAGTGAAATTTTTACCCCCTGGGAGAATTATTTTACAAAATGTGCTACAACTTACCTGGAGGAGTGTTCTAAGAATTCCTCCTCCTCCTCCTCCTCCTCTTCCTCCTCTTACTCTTTTTCATTCTCCTCCTCCTCCTCCTCTTCCTCCTCTTCCTCCTCCTCCTCCTCCTCCTCCTCCTCCTCTTCCTCCTCACTTTTCTCTCCCTTCAATAGTGGAATGTCTAGGACATTGGGCATTTGTCTTGCAAGTACTTGACCCAGGTAATATCCCTGGAATCCCATATGGACCCCTAGGCCCCACCAGGAGTAATCACTGAGTGTAGAGGCAGGATTAAACCCTTCGTGCCACCAGGTGTATTTCCTTCCTCCCCAACATCCCCCCCCCCAACAAAAAAGGGGGAAAATGGATGCATGGTTGGGATCTGTTTGGCTTTAACCTGGTCATGTTTCCCTCATTTCTCTGGCTATCAGGATGCCCAGAACCAGAAACATAGTCACATTTTTTCTTCCAATGAGGAGTCCCTAGTTCTAGCAACAAATTAAAAATACACAGAGGGGCTGGAGTGATAGCACAGCGGGTAGGGCGTTTGCCTTGCACGCGGCCAACCCGGGTTCGAATCCCAGCATCCCATATGGTCCCCTGAGCACTGCCAGGGGTAATTCCTGAGTGCAGAGCCAGGAGTAACCCCTGTGCATCGCCAGGTGTGACCCAAAAAGCAAAAAAAAAAAAATAATAAAAAAAAATAAAAATACACAGAGGGCATAAACATAGAAAGTAAGTCTCTCTCTTGACCTTTTCTCCCAGGCAACAAATAGTACTTTAAAAGTACCCAATCATGTTATCAGGTTCTGAGTATTCCCTGCATCTTTTTGACTTGAACAGAGATGGCTGGTCATGTTGTCTGCTAAGGTGAAGAAGTTAGCCAGTCATGGTTTGAAAAGGGAAGTGAAAGAGATCAGCCTGCTGAAAGTGAATGTGACTGAAAGAAGTGAGGGGAACTGGGCTGTAGCTTTTATAGTCGAGACAGGCACTCATTGAATTGGGTGGGTGGGAGGTGGACTATAATCAACCGAGTCTGGGAATGAAACTGATGTTGAGGATGAGGGAAGATTCAAAGACAGTCGTACATTTGCTAGCGAGTGAGTCCATATGGACCCTGTAGCCAGCACAGAGGTAGATGATTTGGAGAAAAAGAATGAAGTTTAGATAGTTTAGTTCAAGCACCTGGAGGAACAGAACCCCCAGCAGGCAGGGAGACGAACAGGATGTCATCAAGAGGAGGAACTTGATTGAATAAAAAGATCTGGGAGAGCTGGAGGGATATTACAGGGGTGAAGTTGTATACATAGCACGGGGCTCACCCTGGTTTGACCCCTGACATTTTTTGGTCCCCAGAATAGTAGGATGCAGCCCTGCAGGCCTTGCAGGCATCACCAGGTGTGACCGCAGAGAACCCAAGAATTGCTGGTGTGACCCAGATATTTGCTGGCACCACAGGGCCCATTTGCAGTGCACCCTCTGGCTCTATCATTGAACTGCCCACGTGTCAGCCAAGGGTTACCTGGAGAGGACCCTCTTCCCACAACAAATCTTGGACTAGGAAGCTGAAAAGGAGGCTTCATGCCTTGAGCTGTGTTCCAATACCTCTAGTGTCATCTTTAGCCCCCATCGGGTGTTTAATGTGCTATTTAGTCACGAACAGGGAGAGTTTACACAACCGTTATTTTCATCTTTAAATTATAAAAACACTGTGGATATTTCCATAATTCTACATCTGAGTATTGACCTCCAGAACACAAAAACATTCATTCAAAAGGACATTTGCGTACCATTATTCATTGCAACATCTGAAAAATAGGTAAGGGATGGAATCAATCTAGTGCCCAATGGCGGATGAATGGATTATGAAGATGTGGCATATATACACAGTGGAATACTATGCAGCTGCAAGGAACAATAAAATCGTGTAATTTGCTGAAACTTGGATGGAACCGAAGGGTGTGCTATTGGTGAAGTAAGCCAGAACAAGGGTAAACACAGGATGAGCTGCTTATCTGTGGTATGTAGAAAACAGGATGAAGGAGTGCAATGAAATAAAAGGGGGATTCCTAGACCATCCTTGACCCCAGAGTATAGGTAGAAGAACACAGCAGGGGAGAAATCTCATGGTGGAGGGGGAGTAATAGGAGGCAGATGGGAAGCAGTGGAGGTGGCAGAGGCCAAAGGGTCGCTGATGTGCACCACTCGGCACATCAGTGGTGCTGAGAACCAGAATAGCTGCATATCCAAAACACAGCACTGAAAACAGATCAATGGACAATAACCAAGGTTTCAAATGACGGGCTTGGGGCTCTCGAGGGTACTTTGGAAGAAATACCAGTGAAGAGAAACTGACACTGGTGATGACATTGGTGCTAAAATATTGTAGATACAAAACTCAATTATCAATAACTTTCTAAATCACAACTCTCTAATCAAAGAGCTTTTAATAAAAACATGTGCCTTTCACGGTGGCAGGTTGGGGCTGGGTGGGGTGGAGGAACCCTGGGAACATGAGTGGAGGGAAGTTGGCACTGGGGGTGGGATTGGTGCGGAAACATCATATATCCGAAGCCATCGATGACCTTGTAAATCATGGTGCTTTGATAAAATAAAATAAAAGGAAAAGAAAGATAAATTATTTATGTACATTGAGACTACTATATTTAGATGCAATTTTCTACATTTTGGAAGAAAATGTTATGATTAAATCGGGCAGGGACCGGAGAGATGCCGCAGGGAGGGCCTTCCTGGCACTCAGCTGCCCTGGTTTGATCCCTGGCATCCCATATGGTGCCCTGAGCACCATTGAATTGGACAGTATTTTAAAGTCATTATCTTAACTCCACCAGAGGGACGGGTGGTCAGAATACCATGACTGAAACCTGACTATGAGCAGCTTTGTTACTGTATCTCACAGTGATTCATTTTTTTAAAAAGGAATGGTCAGATAAATTGTGTTGCTTCTTCTATTCTAATATCATGCAGTGACCTAAATTTTTTTTTTCTAATTTTGTGGTTTTGTTTTTTGTTTGGGAGCCTCACCCAGAGATGCTCAGAGTTTGCATCTGCCTCTGTGTTCAGGGATCACTCTTGGCAAGAATTAGGGGACCAGATGGGGTGCCAGGCTTGAACTCAGGCTTTCTTCTCATGGGCTCCTCAGAGGGGGGGTGGGTTGAGTTTCCCTCCCCACCCTGAGCAGAGCCCTGGCAGCTGAAAACCTCCGGAACCCAGCCACAGCCATACTCAAGGCCACTCTTTACATGTTCCAACAAGCCTCACGCATGAAGGGACCAGCAGAGGAACCCAGGCATGCGGGACCCAGGGCTGAGATCTCCAAGCCTGCTTAGATCGGGATTGGGCCTCATCCACCCAGATCCCCAGTTTTCCAGTAGCTTGGCAGTCACACCCACAAAATGCCCCTGGCGTCCATGTAGTCTCATCAATGGCCAAGATCCAGAGACTATATAAAACAAAGCTCCCGGAAGTGTGCCTCGAGACCTCTTATAGTCTACCCCACTGATATGCCTAAAGCAGCAAGCATTTATTTGATTTTAACATACTTGCTTGTATTCTCTGACATACATTCTCCAACCCTCTCGGAGAGCCCAGCAAGCTACCAAGAGTATCCCACCTGCATGGCAGAGCCTGGCAAGGTCTCTGTGGCGTATTCGATATGCCAACTACAGTAACAATAACAGGTCTCATTCCCCTGACCCTGAAAGAGCCTCCAATTGTTGGGAAAGAGGAATAAGGAGAGGCTGCTAAAATCTCAGGGTTGGGACGAATGGAGACGTTACTGGTGCCTGCTCGAGCAAATCGATGAACAACGGGATGACAGTGATTCAGGGATATCTTAATTAAGGGTCATCTGCCCCCCTGTAAATCTCCAGGATATTTCAAGTAGGACATAGGTTAAGAATGCTTTTTTAAAAAAATTGGGAGGCATGCCACTAGTTTAGGGGACCAACCAGTAGGACAAGGTGGACGCAAGAAAGAAATAGGTCAGAAGGCAGCTACGGTCAGATAAAAGGTTGAGAAACATATTTTAGAAAAATTAATGTTGCACAACTTACTAGAACTTTTTGCTACTATATCGTTCTAAGGGCACAAGTTAAGTTGGAGAGAAATTGAATTGCCAGAAGTAATTTTGCATGAATCCTCTCTTAGCCTGTTTCTATAATCAAGTGTGGTTAAAAATATATTTTAAAACATAAATGAGCTTATAGCTAATAAAAATATGGTAGTGTTTTTCAGGTGGCTTTCCTATGTGATTATAACAATTATATACCACAATCATCTAGAAATTTGTATCATTTCATATCTTTATCAACACATGATCTTTTAAAAAATTTTATATCTATGAAGATATAAAATTTAATTTTTATGTCTATGAAGAATTTTTCTTGTTTGTTTTTGGGGCATTCACGGTGATGCTCAGGGGTTATTTGGGGCTCTGTTTGGGGACCATATGGAATGCCAGGGATTGAACATGGGTGTGCCTTACAATTAAAATCTTATCGTACATAGGGTTAGAGTGGTAGTCCAGTAGGTAGGGTGCTTGCCTTGCACGTGGCTGACCTGGTTCAATCCCAGGCATCTCACATAGTCCCCTGAGCAGAGCCAGGATTAGCCCCTGGGCATCGCCTGGTTTGGCCCACTATACCATGGCTCTGGCCCCTAGTGAGAATGTTTCTTTTTACTTAACATTGTTTCATTATTGCTCAGTGACATGGCCACATAGTGTAAATGTTAGTGTGCAGCTTTCCTATACTCCACCTCCCTGCAGCCCCTGGAACTGTCTGTCTCTGTCCCCAGGTCATGTGGAGTCGGCCTCGTCCTCCCCCGTCCCACAGCTCAGGCTTTTCATTTTAGCAATTAAAGTTATGTTTTCTGAGTCAATGATGCTGTTGAAAATTTTTGTATATTTCATGATTACTTTGGATATCCATTTTTTTTTTTTGGTTTTTGGGTCACACCCGGTGATGCACAGGGGTTACTCCTGGCTTTTCACTCAGGAATTACTACTGGCGGTGTAATTCCTGAGTGAAGGGGACCATATGGGATGCTGGGATTCGAACCCGGGTTGACCACGTGCAAGGCAAACACCCTACCTGCTATGCTATCGCTCCAGCCCCTGGATATCCATTTTTTAAGTGTCTAATATTTTTATATTGAGAGTTGGCATGATTGCTATGTAGCATACCTACAGATTTTATATATAAGCCTCTTGCCCATTATATATTGCAACTTTCAAATATCTATCACAAGTATAGATACAATATTTTTATTGCATAAATACCATTTATGTATTTTTCTACAAAATTATATTTGAATACAACAGAATATTATATATGTAATGGAAGAAAGGGACTTTGACTATATATGGCAACATGAGTGATATATGGTATATGTATAGTATATGTCTTCATTTGAACCAAGTCCAAAAAACAGGTCTTAGCTACTTCTGGTGATAGAATAGGTAATAGTTAGAAGCAGCCATTCTAAAAAGCTGCTGATCTTCAAAATATTGACCTTAGCAGTGTCTGTATGGTCAATATATTTGGTGATTAATTGAGCTGTATACCTTTGAGTTGCACATCTTTTGGTATATGTGTGTGTGTGTATAAGAACAATGTCCACTAAAAGTTCAAAATGGTGTTGCACTGAAAATTTGATGAGATATACACAAAACAACTCAATTTTTAAAGAACAATAAAAATAAGAATAAAAATACTCTGGAGCTTGAAAGCAAGAATGGTATTGGGGATATGGCTGGGGTGGTGAGAAGTGAAGAAACACAGCACTTTCTGAGAAAAATGGTCTATCATCTTATACTGAAGTCCGTTTGAAACGCCGTTCTGCAAGCCTTCTTCAGAATTAGCAGAAGTCCTGTGTCTAAGCATGTAACGGATGGGAAGATGTAACCGGGTCCGAGACACAGTGGCTGCCCCTGATCCAGCTGTGCATAAAATCCCTGAATATAAGCAAATAAGAACAAGCAGCTGCAAAGAGACAAAATATTCAACTATTTTAAGATGCAAAGATATTCTGCCTTTTCCTCCCTCATGGAATGAATCAGAAAACAGTTCCTCAAATAGATTTTACGTAATTAAAGACATCCATCTGTCTAAAGGAAATCAACCAAATCAGAGTGTGGAGTCTGAGCCAATTCTTTGGCTTTTGATTCACTGTAAAGATTACATTGGCATATGATTCTAATGACTATTTTTTTTTTTGTGAATAATAGTGTGACCTTTTTAGTCGAACTGCCTGGGTTCATATTTGGATTCACACCATATGTGTGAGCATTTTATGCCGGAAAATGGGATAGAAATAATAGGAACCTCATAGGGCTCTTTTGAGGATGGACTGAGAACACACTTGCCAGATGCTTAAAACAGTGGCTGCCACATAATAACGCCTTGGTTTGTATTAGCTATTACTAACAACAGTAGCGATCACAGTATAACCCTTCTGATTATTTCAGGGAAAGTCTCAGGTTGGGACTCTCATCTTTAATGTGTAAAGCTTATTCGTTGACCTTTATCTCAGAATTCAGTTTCTGTACAAATAGCCATCAACCACAGAATGTAAGAAGTGTTCTACAGAATGGAACCTGAGCTTGGCAGTGATGTACATGGAGTAGACTGGGAATATTGAGGCCGGGTGGGAATGACAGCACCCTGAGACAGTGGTAAAGGGAAGCGGACACTCTGGTGGTGGGCGTTGAAAGCTGGACTGTATGCATGAGACAGTACCATCGACAGTGTTATAAAATCACAGTGACTAGCATAAGCAAAACCATTGTGCACCCAGTGACACTTCCTACCAAATTCCCATAAAGCATTTTTTTCCCATTTCACCTCATGGTCCCTTAGCATAAATGATGTTAGATATTTTATGCTCACTGTATTGCAGACTGTCAGAGAGTCTCTTGTCCGCACACCTGGCTGTCTTCCCCCGGGGCCCCTAGGAGGGGATGGGCTCCAGCTTCCCTCCCCACCCGAGCAGAGCTCCCGGCGGCCGAAGACCACCGGAACCTTGCTACAGTCATGCTTGAGGCCCCTCTCCACACGTTCAGACGGGCCTCACGCATGAAGGTACTGGCAGAGGAGCCTAGGTGTGTGTAATTCCATCAATGGCTAATATCCAGAGACTTAAAAGCAAGCTCCCAGAAGCACACGGCCGCTTTGCGGGCACGTGATATCTTGTAGCCTACTTCTCCCTCTGGGAGAAACTGGCAAACTTCTGAGAGTTTCCTGCCCACATGGGACAGCCTTGCAGGCTTCCCATGGTGTATTCATATGCAAAATCCAGTAACAAGCTGGATCTCATTCCCCTGACCCTGAAAGAGCCTCCAGTGCGACATCGTTGGGAGGGCCGAGTCGAGATGGACTTCTAAGATCTCAGGGAAAGGACGAATGGAGACGTTACTGAGCCCGCTCAAGAAATCGACGACTAACAGGGATTTCATGATTCGTGATTCGTATTGCAGATTGTAGCATTCCAGGTGAATTGATCACGAAGACATTTCATGGGGTAAGTAGTTGGAACTGAAATATCCTTGTTACCAAGGATCAACACAAAAAACAGAAGCTTGTGGTTCTCTTCTAATATTTTTGTATCTTCTAATAGTAAATACAATGATATATTAATATATTTTGCCGAAGATTTGCTTCTCTTGCTAAAGATGATATCCTAGCATCCTTTGGAATTAGTTCTGGCCACACAAACTTCTGGCTTGTGGAAAATGGGCAGAAGTTATAAAAACAATGTCCACATTGCGCCATAAAAGGAAAGAAATAAAATCATCCCAGAGGGCCTACCTGCCTGCTGTTGGCTGGGGTGGGAGCACGGTGCCAGAAGGAGCCAAGATGAGGGCTGGGAGATATTGACGACACAGCAGAGGTGAAAGGAACTGGCTCCGTGACGTGTGCGGGCTTTTCATACCAGCTCTGGATCTTCCAGCTCAACCATTTTTATGAAAAAATAAATACACTTGTCTCTTATGTAAGTCCTTATTATTTTTTAAATTGGTTTTTATTTTTGGTTTGTTTTTGGGCCACACCCAGTGATTCTCTGTAATTACTCCTGGAGGTGCTTGGAGACCATATGGGAGGCCGGGGACCAAGCCCAGGTGGACTGCATGCAAGGTAAACATTCTGTGATGGTTATTTTCCATATCTTCTTATGAAAAATACAGATATAAGACAAGTAAATGAAAATATACACACATGCGTGACACATGCACACATAAGCTTGGTTAAAAAACTATCTGAACCAGAACAAGCAACTTTTCTTAAAAAGTGGGAATGCCGGGCTGGAGCAATAGCACAGCGGGGAGGGCGTTTGCCTTGCACGCGGCCGACCCGGGTTCAATTCCCAGAATCCCATATGGTCCCCTGAGCACCGCCAGGGGTAATTCCTGAGTGCAGAGCCAGGAGTAACCCCTGTGCATCGCCGGGTGTGACCCAAAAAGCAAAAAAAAAAAAAAAAAAAAGTGGGAATGCCTTCCACTTTTCAGAAGAAGACATGCCATCAGACCATCAGATAGAGAAAAGGCGTTCCTCATCACTGACTGTCGGGAAAGCACACGGCAAAATGATAATGAGATATTACTGGATACAGTGAAAATGCCTTAAAACAGAAAGGCTGGAGACAATGACTCTCAGCAGGGATGTGATGGGAAAGGACCCCTATTCACAGTTGGGGGGATGTCATCTGGCTCAGCCTCTATGGAGATCACTGTAGATGTCTCCCCCCAAACGAGACTATGGCCACCATAGAGTCCAATAATTTTCATTCATGGAATTTATCCCAGTAACACAAAATCAATAATTTCAAGTGATCTATAAATACCTATGTTTAATACAGCACCATATACAGTAATAAAGATCTTGAAAGAACTAACTCAAGTATCCAAACACAGTAGATAAGAAAGCATGGAATATATCCACAATAGAACACTATTCAGTGGTAAGTAAATGTAAGATCTTGCAACCTGTTGCAACTTGGATGGACATAGAAAGTGCCAAGTGTAAAAGCAATAAGTCAGAGAGATAAAGCAATATATTTGATAATCTCATCCATACGTATTTTATATAGGAATGGAAAATGTCTAATGAAAACAAACTATTGGGCTGACAACAGAACTGAGTATTCTAACCAAAATCATGGAGGGTTGGAGGTTGGGAAGTAGGAGGGGATGGAAAGGAGCCTAGGGGCTGAGGTGGAGGGTTATTGGCACTTTTATGTAGGTGTGTAAAATAACATTGTATGCTGATAACACAAATACAAAGTCTGTAGTAAACTAGATTAGCACTGTAGCACTGTCATCCCATTGTTCATTGATTTGCTCCAGCGGGCACCAGTAACGTCTCCATTGTGAGACTTGTTACTGTTTTTGACATATCGAATACGCCACGGGGAGCTTGCCAGGCTCTGCCATGCGGGCGGGATACTCTCGGTAGCTTGATGGGCTCTTCAAGAGGGATGGAGGAATCAAACCCAGGTCGGCCGCGTGCAAGGCAAATGCCCTACCTGCTGTGCTATTGCTCCAGTCCTAAGATAACATCAATTCAAATAACATCAATTCAGATATAAAGCAACTAAAAAATGGCTCCAGGGGCTGTAGAGATAGCATAGAGATTAAGGCAGTACCTAGCATCCCCAAACCCAGTTTCAATCCCTGGCACTGCAGATGGTCCCCTGAGCACTGCCAGGTGTCAGTCCTGAGCACAGAGACAGGAAGGCCCATGAGCATCTCAAAAAAAAAAATTTTTTTTTTTTATTATATAATGGTAACAAATGGCTCCAGACTTCCAGGACTCACAGCCAACTTCCTCTGTAGGCCTGTTACGGCAGTCCCAGGAAACTCAACAGAGTTTTTAAACAAAATGCCATGGCCTTCTCTCTAGGAAGTTCCCCACCTCCCTTCTCTCCACAAGAGAGGAAGAATACAGAAGAGTATCACTCACACACAGACACAGACACACACACACAAATTAGATTACCTTAATTAAAAAAAGTGGAATGTCACAAATTCAAATTATATCAACCTTTATTTTGCCACATCTGAAAATGCTCAGGGCTCACCTCTGGATCTACACTCAGGGATCACTCCTGGCAGAGCTCGGGAACCATATGGGCTGCCAGGGATTGAACCCGGGTCAGCAAAATGTAAGGCAATACAAGCCCTTCCCTCTGTACTATCACTCTGGTCCCGATGTCAACATACTTCAGCTTGCATTTTTCCCTCTGTTTATAATCAGTGTTGTCATTTGGCCACTTCAATAACATTTCACATTCGTTAAATATGAGAAGATGACTTGGGACAGTTAACAAGGCATAAATCAATCAGACTTATATAGATGAGATCAAAGTTACACAATATTTTGAAGCAGTAAATTGTCAAGTACCTGATATAAAATTGACTTTTGTAAATGTTTCCAAGTTAAGTATAATTTTTAGGTTGGATGTAGAGTATCTGAAGTCAGAGGCTAAATGGAAGTAATAAAATTAAGTTTTTATTCCTTTGTACTTGAGAACATGTCCAAGGGTTTTTTAATCATAAATTTACTGAAAACTGAGCATTTGTTAAAAACATCAATTTGTTCATAAAATTTATCCAACCAATCATTTCTACCATTTTCTGAGATATTACAAATGACAAAATGGATTCTTCACAGGGAGTTGCTGGTGATGAAATGGGGCAAGTAAACACTGGTGGTAGAAGGAAAGCAAATAGCCCAAACACTGATTCATTTCTTTTTAAGTATTTATTTAATACCCATTTCATGTATATTTTAGATGCTGAGGGTTTAGAACCTAAGGATATTTAATTACTATCCTAGAGATTCTTATAATATAGTGGGTGAGACAGACAACTATGAAAACAATGTTATTGGCTTTTCACTTTCATTAATCACACTTTAAAAAATGCTTTGTAGTGAAAATCCACATTCGGGGGCTGGGGTTGTAGGTCAGGTATACCACACTTAAACCGGTGACTCTCTGGGTTTGATTCCTGGCACTACATAAACTAAAACGAAAGCAGAACAACACACAGAAAACATTCACAGCGTCTTTATGGAAGTATCAACTTGATTATGCTCAGTGAGAGATAAATTCTAAGTTGAAATATGATTTCCTGTTCCCAGACACTGCCTGAGCCCACCACTATCTAAGAATACTTTCTATATACCTAGTGTAAATTCTACAGACAGGTATTTGACGTCAGGGGATGTTGGTGGGTAGAAAACAAGACATCCCCACGCAGTGCATTAAGCTTCCCCGGACAGAGATTCCAAATAACAAAATAGATGCTCACCACCGTCTGCAGTTCCCCTTTATCCCGATGCCTTTCTTCCAATTTTCAATTTTCCAGGATCTAAGGTTTTGGAGGTATTTTTAAAGAAAGCATCTGGAAATACAAAATTGCGAAGGCGTGCTGGAACTTAGACTGAGCACGCTGTTTTTAATGTCATCATTTCTTGTTTACCCGGGATATTTACTTGGCATACTTACAGATACCTTTTAAATCCTGAAGCGAATGGAGCATTCAGTGTTTATAAATTTAGGATTGTTGAACAACTCTCCACAATTCAGTTTTCCAGATTGGCGCAACACATTACTCTAATCCTTTTTCATATCCAAAGGCAGTTTGTCCCAGTTTTATTTTGTATTGCCAGTGGTTTAAGTGTATCTTTGTAAGGCTTCTAAAGCTATCTGGCAGTTAGGCAGAGTATAAATAATCATTATTGTTATTATCATTGTATGTAACATTCACTCTGTTTGGCTGCCATTAATAAACCATTCATGCAATGTTGTTGCAATGTATAATATTAGCAGATGACTCCCTACGGAGACATATAAGCAGGTGTTTAAAATTCTGCTTGTTACTCAGCCCCTCTCTCCACAGGCAGAGAATATTGAAAGTTGAATTAAAAAAAAATAGAAATCTGAGAGATCAAAAAAACAATACTAACTGCAATACTGTAATTCAAAAAATTGTTATTGCTTTTACCTTTTTTTTTGCAAAATTATGAGATTATCCAGTAAGCTAATGTATTTTTTAAAATTTTTATTTCTCTTTCAGACGTTTTTGGTTGAACATACAGAATAACTCCCATTATTCTATATCTCATAAAGGTTTCAGCATCTTGGTGTTAAACTTACATAAACTGAGATATAAATTATATAAATAGTTTTCACTCAAAGACTGAATTAGAGTGTTTTTGAAAAGAAAAACTCAAGTACAAAATTGAATCATCCTGAACTTAAAAAAAAAATCATGATTTCTTATTGATGATGAGCTCAGATTCAGTCTTGAAATGTAACTGGATTCATAGTATGTAGTAAACTCTGGAACCACTGGCAGATTAGGGAGATGTATAGCAGTGAATGTGACTGAATATGCAATAAAGTATTGTGAAATGTGGACCTTACGGTTTTTATAAAAGTATTGGAATCTGAAGGACCTGCTTAGGTTTAAAAATAAGTCCCATCTGCATGTTGCTGTTAACTTTTTGGTGCAGTGGAACACTAAAACGCATTTCTCTTCTTCTTTGCTTTAGTTGTTCCCAGCTTCATGCAGAAATTCCTTTGGTGAGTTTGCATCGGGGCTTATGTGTACTTTGCTGCGTAACAAGTGATCCCAAAGGGTAGTGGCTTAAAACGAAAGTCATTTATTTAACACAGAATTCTGTTGTCCAGCAGTTTGGGATGGGCTCAGATGGGATGTTCTACTGCTTATGCAAAGTAGACTCACACCAGCCACCAGGGCCAGCTGCCGGCCAGTTATCCGGGGTTGGGTGGCTGTGGGATGGGTTGACAAGGAGGACTCGGTCACAGTCCATGCTTTCACAAGCTAGCCTGCGCTCATTCCCATGGGCATTCAGAGGTCTAAGGATAGCTCGAACAGGAATAAGCTCCACTTAGAAAATTTATCACATTTCTAAGTCATATTTGCTGTTGTCCCATTAGCTAGATCAAGTCTCCTGGTTGATCTCAGAATCAGGATGGAAGATACTCAAAGTCACATGGTGAGCGGGGTGTCATGAATATAGGAAGGAATTGGATTCAAAATCATTTTGTAGTGTATCACACTACTAGAGAAAATCAGGGAGGGAAGAAAGTAGATATAGATAGTTATCAGTAGTGGTCACAATCTCTGAGCAATCACGCCCTCTTATTTAGAATGGGACTGTAGGTTTCAAAAATATCTTTGCTTAGGGATTCCAGATAACCGGCTTCTTCTGGCACTGCGACTATGTGACGTGGGATGCCTTACCTTTGAAAAAATTAGATTTTTAATTTAATTCTTTACATTCAAGAGAGCCTGGCAAGCTACTGAGAGTATCCCACCCACATGGCAGAGCCTGGCAAGCTACCCATATTCATATGCCAAAAACAGTAACAACAAGTCTCACGATGCCCGCTGACGATGAACAACGGGACAACAGTGCAGTGCTACATTAAAGAACTGTGATCTAAAGTTATTGTTAGTTGAGTTTTAGGCAGACAATTCAACACCAATCCCTCTACCAGTGTCATCTTCTCTCCATCAGTATTCCCATATTCTCTCCCCACCCCAGCCCCCCACCCATCCCCTCCTGTCAACTTGACAGGCACATTACAAGGTTTCAGTGGCGGCAGCTTAAATTTCATGTTTTCAGTTTTGTTGAGTCTATTTTACTTAGGTGGCTACCACTCACCCATATCACTAGTATAACTTAAGTCCTAATGCCTGTTCATCCATTAAAAATTTTTAAAAACATTTGAGGCACCACGATATACCATTACTGGTAGGGGGCATGCTTACAAAGTCCCAACAGAACCCTGTTGACCAGAGTTTGCATTTCCCTCCACGACTGTCCGTTTCCCTCGCCATCCCATTCTCTCTGTTCCCTGTGTGTGCCCACTCTGCCGTGGCAGGCTTGGTTCGGTAGGACCAGTTCTCATGTCGGTTGCTGGCCATAACTCACAGGTTATGCTTCTTTATATCTCACATAAAGAAGAGATTGTCCTTTCCAGTGGTGTCTGGACCCAAGGACCATTTTTAGAAATACACTCACTGCCTGGCCAGGAGATTCAGTGCCACTCATGCCAGTCCTGGTGGTACTGCGCGGAGGAAGAACTTGTTGTTCTAGAGATTAAAACTTGGGTCTGAGCGATAGCATAGCGGGTAGGGTGTTTGCCTTGCACGCGGCTGACGCAGGTTCTATTCCCAGGTTCGATTCCCAGCATCCCATATGGTCCCCTGAGCACTGCCAGGGTAATTCCTGAGTGCAGAGCCAGGAGTGACCCCTGTGCATCGCTGGGTGTGACCCAAAAAGCAAAAAAAAAAAAAAGAATAAAATTTGGGGGCTGGAGCAATCAGCACAGCGGGTAGGGCATTTACCTTGCACACGGCCGACCCGGGTTCAAATCCCAGCATCCCATATGGTCCCCTGAGAACCACCAGGAGTAATTCCTGAGTGTAGAACCAGGAGTAACCCCTGTGCATCGCCAGGTGTGACCCAAAAAGCAAAAAAAAAAAAAAAAAAAAAAAAAAAGAAAAAGAAATGGGTCTGGCACTTGTAAGACACATGGCTCATCACTTTGAGTCATACTTGTGACCTAAGTCACTCACCTGTTTTGAGGTCACTAATCATTCCAATCGTGGAGGTACTTTTTGCCCCTAGAATTAAGGTATTTTGAGATTTTTCAAATAAATCATGAACAGCTTTGTAAGGGTCTATCTCAGAGTGATTCCATTAAGCACTGTAGCGCCGTCAACCCATTGTTCACTGATTTGCTCAAGTCACACTGGTAGCTTGTGATTTTCAGTAACTATAGAGAAACATCAACTTTCTTTTTTTTTTAATTTTTAAATTTATTTATTTTTAATTAGAGAATCACCGTGAGGGTACAGTTACAGATTTATACACTTTTGTGCTTATACTTCCCTCATACAAAGTTCGGGAACCCATCCCTTCACCAGTGTCCATTCTCCACCACCCGTAAACCCAGTGTCCCTCCCACCCTCCCCAATCCCATCTCCCCCCCACCCCACCCTGCCACTGTGGCAAGGCATTCCCTTCTGTTCTCTCTCTCTAATTAGCTGTTGTGGTTTGCAATAAAGGTGTTGAGTGGCCGCTGTGCTCAGTCTCTAGCCCTCATTCAGCCCGTAACTCCCTTCCCCCACATGGCCTTCGACTACAATGTAGTTGGTGATCGCTTCTCTGAGTTGACCTTTCCCCGGAACGTGAGGCCAGCCTCGAAGCCATGGAGTCAACCTCCTGGTACTTATTTCTACAGTTCTTGGGTGTTAGTCTCCCACTCTGTTATTCTATATACCATAGATGAGTGCAATCTTTCTATGTCTGTCTCTCTCTTTCTGACTCATTTCACTCAGCATGAAACTTTTCATGCCCATCCACTTAACTACAAAATTCTTGACCTCCTTTTTTCTAACAGCTGCATAGTATTCCATTGTATAGATGTACCAAAGTTTCCTCAACCAGTCATCCGTTCTGGGGCATTCGGGTTTTTTCCAGATTCTGGCTATTGTAAACAGTGCTGCGATGAAAATACATGTGCAGATGTTGTTTCGATTGTACTTTTTTGCCTCTCTGGGATATATTCCCAGCAGTGGTATTGCTGGGTCAAATGGGAATTCAATATCTAATTTTTTGAGAGTCGTCCAAATTGTTTTCCAGAAGGGCTGAACCAGTTGGCATTCCCACCAGCAGTGAAGAAGGGTCCCTTTCTCCCCACATCCTCTCCAACAGCGGTTGCTTTTGTTCTTTTGGATGTGTGCTAGTCTCTGTGGTGTGAGGTGGTATCTCATGGTTGTTTTGATCTGCATCTCTCTGATGATTAGTGATGCAGAGCACTTTTTCATGTGCCTTTTGGCCATTCGTATTTCTTCCTTGGTAAAGTGAGAAACATCAACTTTCTAATTCATGATCCAATTTTCTCTGAGGCGTCACTTTATAGTAGTAGCACTGTAGCACTGTAACATTGCGGTCCTGTTGTTCATCGCTTTGCTCGAGCGGGCACCAGTAACGTCTCCACTGTGAAACTGGTTGTTACTGTCTTTGGCATATCAGATACGCCATGGGTAGCTTGCCAGGCTCTGCCGTGTGGGCAGGATACTCTCGGTAGCTTGTCAGGCTCTCCGAGAGGGGTGAGGAATCGAACCTGGTTGGCCATGTGCTAGGGAAACACCCTACCCGCTCCAGTCTATTAAAAGGTTAAATTAAAAAGTTAAAAAATAAAGCAAGGTGTAGAATGGTCTCAGAAGTGGGAGAGTGGACGGGGTGTTCTAGGTTAAAGGGACGGCGTGATGAGTGTAGTTGGCTGTAAGAACGTGCTCAGGAAGGCTTGGATGGGGGTATCTGCAGGGTCAGTCAGTGGAAGGCAGGACATAAGCAGCTTCCTGAGGGCCAGGACAAGAACTGAGGTTTTTTCATTTCTGAAATTCTCTTTGTAGTCTGTGTAATTTATGTAAAAGGTTGATCATTCTGAATGCTCTGTGTCCATCATCCTTGTTTGTCCCGCCATTCCTGTAACATTTCAGGCATTAAATGATCTTCTTACGATGGAGATCTCATCTTTCCCCTTATTCCTGAACTATTTCAGGCGCTAAATTATCTCCTTACTACTGAGATTTCATCTTCCCCATTATTTCTAAAACATTTCATGCGTAAAATTTCCCCTTATTCCTAAAATATTTTATGCATTAAATTATCTTCTTAGTGGGCCAGAGCCTGAGGATAGCATGTGAGGTGCTTTCCGTCATGGAGCCCAGCTGGGTTTGATCCATGGCATCCCTGACAGTCCCGTGAGCCCCACCAGGCGTGATGCCTGACAGTGCAAGAAGTAAGCCATGAGCACAGTGTGGCCCGAAAACAAAGCAAAACAAAATGAAAATAAATTGTTGGACTGGAGGGGTTGGAGTGATAGCACAGTGGGTAGGGTGTTTGCCTTGCATGCGGCCGACCCGGGTTTGAGTCCCAGCATGCCATATGGTCCCCTGGCAACTGCCAGGAGTAATTCCTGAGTGCAGAGCCAGGAGTAACCCCTGTGCATTGCCAGGTGTGACCCAAAAAGCAGAAAAAAAAATTGTTGGGCTTGAGCGATAGTAGAGTGGAGAGGGCATTTGCCTTGCACACGGCCCACCTGGGTTTGATCCCAGGCATCCCATATGGTCCCCCGAGCACCACCAGGAGTGATTCCTGAGTGCAGAGCCAGGAGTAACTCCTGAGCATCGCTGGGTGTGGCCCAAAAAGCCAAAATTAAATTGTTCCCTCAATACTGAGATCTCAACTTCCCCATCATTCTTAAGGTATCCAGGCACTGAATTATCTTCTTATTACTTCTATCTCATCTCACATCACTCTTTTTTGTTAACGAATAATCTCCATCTCTAGATTGTTCTCTCACTTCTCAAACTTGTCATTTCTTCCTCGAATGTTTTGTGGCCCTTCCTAGAAATCTCTTTTCCCATTTTCCTATGCCAACTTCCTCTTCATTCATTCTTAGTTTAATATTTAGTTCATCACTATTGTGGTTTAGAATGCACAGTAAATGCTTTTAAGAATTATAAATGAGGGGAGAGAAGACAGCACATGCCCCGCCCCCGGTACTTCATGCTTGCAGCCCACTCTTGGTGTAGTCCTGTTGGTCTTCGGCACTGAGAGCCCCGGACTCTTTAGAGCCTCGGTTTGTGCAAAATCACTACTTCTTCCAACACAGCCTTGACCAAATGGCAGGGTTCGACTAAGAAGACACTCACTCCAAAAGGACCATCCTGAATAACATTGACATCAGTCTTTTTGCTGGGATTACATTCAAATCCTCCTCTTTGCACAACATCTGCTGTTCTCTGCCCCCTTCCTTAAGTGTTGATCTTAAACACATTTTTAAAATATATTTTGACGCTAGTATCCATTCTGAAAATATGCTCTGCACAGAACTTGAGCTGTGACATCTGATGTGTATCCCCCCACATTCCATAGTGATAGGACTCCTTACTCTTAATTCTATCACACAGAATGAAGTCTGCCTCTTCTTGGATTCTCTGTAGACAGTGTGGCCATGCGGAAACCATCAGTTCAATGGCCAGAAAATGTCCCTCAAGGAAAGAAACCTGTGTCTCTTTGAGTCTTTCTACTACTTACTGGATAGACTGTCAAGATCTCTGATAATCCCCTCAAATAGAATAACTTTGAATGGAGCTCTGTGCAGGGTAAAGTATTAAGATGAATGATATTCTGTTTTGGACTTTGTGGTGTAACATTTGATGCTGACTGATCAGTCCTTTACCTTGATTGGATAGAAAGTAAATTGAGAGTTTATGGGGATTTCCAGTGATGGGAATTGAACCCAAAATGGGTATTGAACCCACACCCTTCTCCAGCCCTTCCACAGAGGCAAAATGACAGTCACTCTAATACCAATACGCTACCCGAACCAGGAGAGCTCAGGAGAGCAAACATACCATCTTTAGGAACAGGTGAGCCCACATCTTCAGAAAGCAAATCCAGTCAGAAAAGACGGCACAGATGACAGAGAACCTTCGCAATGTATCACTGCATCATCACTGTATCACTGTCATCCTGTTGCTCATCAATTTGCTCGAGTGGGCACCAGTAATGTCTCCACTGTGAGACTTGTTGTTACTGTTTTTGGCATATTGAATGCACCATGGGTAGCTTGCCAGGCTCTGCTGTGCAGGCCGGATACTCTCGGTAGCTTGCCGGGGTCTCCGAGAGGGACGGAAGAATCGAACCTGGCTCAGCCGTGTGCAAGGCGAATGCCCTCCCGCTATGCTATCGCTTCACAATACATTGTGAAGTGATTTAATTTCACTCTTGCCACCCAAAAGGAAGCAACTGGCGCTGGCTTTCTTCACCAGATCCCCCTCTAATCCAGGATCACTGTTGCCAACAGTGGGGACCCCTTCCCGAGCAGGGCTCCTCTGTTCCACAGCTGCTGCAGGAAACACCAGCCGACTTTTGCAGGTGATCTCCCTCTCTCACAGGGATTTCCGTGACTCGCCATGACTCGCATTCATTGAGAGCAGTCTCTGGTCCCTGGGACGTTTGCCTCATCCCCTCCCTCCAAGAGTTGTTTTCCCCACATCACCACATCCTACCGGTGAAGCTCGGCTCCCTTCAGAGGTCAGACTACCTTCAAGTAGCCCATTCATGGACACCCAGAGACACAAGGACCTCACAATCCTTATGGTGTCTTTCCCCGAGCTTCATTTTATTCTTGTTTTTATTTCCAGTAACTACTGGTCTTTACGTGATTACATTTTTGCTCTGGTTGGAGCAGAATGGTTTTAAAATTTTCAGCCTACTGTGTTATAAATAAAGATGACTTATATCTGATAAAAGTAATATAAATCAGTTTTAAGTTATTTTAGATGAAAAAGTTTGAGTTATAGTTTATCAGTCACACTGGTAGCTTGTGATTTTCAGCAAATACAGAGAAACATCAACTTTCTAATTTATGATTCAATTTTCTTTGAGGCATCATTTTATAGTAGTAGCACTGTAGCATTGCAGTCCTGTTGTTCATCAATTTGCTCGAGCGGGCACCAGTAACGTTTCCATTATGAAACCGATTGTTACTGTTTTTGGCATATCAGATACGCCATGGGTAGCTTGCCAGGCTCTGCCATGTGGGCAGGATACTCTCTGTAGCTTGCCGGGCACTCTGAGAGGGATGGAGGAATTGAACCTGGGTTGGCTACATGCAAGGCAAACGCCCTACCCATTATGCTATCGCTCCAGTCCATTTATAGTAGTATTAGTATTTATGTTTTATGCACATAATGTCATTTTATTTTATTTTTTAAAATTTATTTATTTTTTTATTGACATAATGTCATTTTAATGGCATTAATAGAGGATTGTATGAACACCTAATTTTTCTTATATTGACAAATATATTTTAAGAGGTGTAAAATGAGACAGTAAAATTATATTTATGGCAGAGATATACACAGAACAGATATGGAACAGTAGGATGAGGATAATTTTTAGATAAACCCATGTTGTTTAAATAAAAGCATAACGTTTTATTGCTTTTAAGTATAAATGGTTAAGGGATTATTCTGGAAATAGTCCTATTATATTATAGTTTCCATTTTTTATTTCATTATCTTTTAGTCGCACTCACTACTAAATCTTGCCTAAATTTTTATAATTATTTAAGCATTTATTGACTCAACATTAAAAATAATTTTTAAAGACAATCTACAATGGTGTAAAGCTCTGGGTTAGTTACCCAATGGCTTAGGTGCCCCCAGTGGCTTCTGCTTTTACCGGGACCCAGGAGGGAGAATGAGGCCCAGGCTGGCCACAGGATGCTGGTGCCCCGTTTTGCTTTTTTTCTGCCCAGTTGCTTCCTCTTGTGAAATTTCACTTCGGGGCCATTTTGCAAGGTCAGGTTTCTCCTGCTCCAGTGCTCTTTGCCCTGCTCCGCCTTGGGCTGGCTTGATCACTTCCTGACTCACTGTGCTCCTCTGCTAGGGGGTGTTCAGGCACAGTGCTCAATCGAGCGTCTTCAGCAGCGTCGCAGGGCAGACGTGGGCTCTGCATCCTGAGCAGTGCGAGGAGGAGAGTTGAAAGTCTTCAGTGCCCATCTTCCTTCCTGCTGAGGAAGTTCGCTTGTGTTGCTTCCCATCTTGGCTTCTTGTAACGGAAATTTCTGCCTTGTGTGAAGCTGGGATGTTTCCTTCCAGGCATTTCCAGAAGCAATCTGCAGAGGTCCTTCCTTCCTTTGAAACGTCCTCAGGGTGTTTCGGCTTCAGCTACCTGCTGAGATGGGCAGACTTGGGTTTTCTTTCCTACGGACCTGACGCAGCCATGTAGCCCCCCTCCCCTCCTCCGCGTGGGGGATGGATGTCTCCCTCCCCATCTGCTCTCTGCACAGCCAGCACACCCTTCCCCCAGAGTGGCCTGTCCAGCTCTCCAGAGGCCACCTTCAAGCCTGCCCAGATGTTCCCTCTCTCCAGGTCAGCAGCCATGAAAAACTCCTGGAGGTCTTCATCCACTTTGGTATCATGACTCAGTTTTTCCAAAAGTTTTTCTTTTTCTTCCATTACTCTGAATGTCCAAAAGTTCCTCTGTGTTCTCCACCCAAATAGCAGCACAACTAAAAGTCCACAAAGAACTACAGAGCCCACCAGCTCCGATGGAAAACTCTAGACTAGGACCTGATGGAATGCTGAGAAGCCTCTCCAGGACGGCCCCTAAATGGAGACGAGGCCGCCCAGCTTTCTTCTGTTTCTGTTGGCTGGTATGATCGTTCCCATCCTCTTCCTCCGAGCCCGTGTCTCTCTGGTGCTGTAACGTGTGTTTCTTACAGGCAGCAAAGGGAAGGAGTTTGTTTCCTGACCCATCCCACCACTCAATGTCTTTTGATGGAGAGTTCAGGCCACTGAAATTCAGGGATATTATTGGTATAAAGGGATCACTCACTGTCACTGTCATCTCGTTGCTCATCGATTTGCTTGAGTGGGCACCAGTAATCTCTCTCATTGTGAGACTTATTGTTACTGTTTTTGGCATATCGAATACGCCACCGATAGCTTGCCAGGCTCTGCTGTGCAGTCGAGATACTCTCGGTAGCTTGCCGGGCTCTCCAAAAGGGGCGGAAGAATCGAATACGGGTTGGCCGTGTGCAAGTTGAATGCCCTACTGCTGTGCTATCGCTCCAACCTATATAAAGGAATGTGTTACCATTTTACTATCGAGGGGTGTTGTTTCTACAACAGGACATTTGGTTTGTATAAGTAAGTGGTCTTTCAGTATTTTGTTTAGGGTCTGTTTAGTTTTAACAAATGTCATCCACTCTTGTTTGTCGGGAAATATTTTTAACCATCCCTCCAATCTAAATGACAGCTTTGCAGGGTAATGGACTCAAGATTAAAAGTTTTTTGTTGTTGTTGTTGTGTTTTTTTTTTTTTTTGTAATTTGAATGTTATTCCACTCTTTTCTCTCTATTACCATTTCATAGAGAAATCTATTGAGATTCTCAAGTTATTTCCTTTATGTATAAGGTTTTTCTTCTCTCAATGCTTCTCAATGAAGTCTGTCCATTTGGGCTTGCCACTTTGATTCTCTGCCTTGGAGTGCTTGGGGTTATTTTGCTTGGTACTCTTTGGGCTCCTTGAATCCACGCAGCAGCCTCCTTCAGAGGAAGTTCTAGCTATCATCTCTCATTTTGTTCTTCTCCTCTCCCTTTTCTCCCTCCTTCTGGTCGTTCTGTAGAGATTATTCCCCTTGAGCACCTTCCATGCTCTTCCATTCTTTAAATTCTCTTTTCTTTAAACACTTCCTTATCAATGCTGGATTGTATTTTGTGTTTTCAAGTTCGTCTATACAGTGCTCCCTTTGTGAGATTCTGCTATTCTAGCTTGCTCGCGTGTGCTTTAGCTTCTTCAATTTGTATGAGATATATAATCTTCTGAATAAGTTCTTTTTTGAGTTAGTCAAATTTCTTGTCTAGTTATTGCTTAATTTTTAGTGTCAATGCAGTGAGTGTTGATTTTAGGTCCTCATTGACAAGGATTGAGGGCTTTTATGTGCTTGTGGATTTTCCTGGGTTTCTATCTCTGTCTGACACAGAAGTTGTGTTCACTAATTGCCCCATTTTTTTCTTGAGTTTTGTGTGGCTTAATGTTGGAGGTTTAGACTCCAGGTACTTAGGAACCGATCTTTTCAGTTGTTTATGGCAGAAGGCTACTTCTGCTATGCTTCTAAACGATACTTCTATTGTTTAGAGTTTTCCCTTTATCATGTAGTCATCCTTGAGCATGACAGTGGATCTCCAACTAGTAACTCCATTAGTTAACTGAGATTTATGAGCGTATAATGTCAGTGAATTATGCCTGTTGCATCTTCAATATGAGGAGTGTATTAAGTAATAATTCCGCATGCGGTTTTGGGTTTGGAGAATTCGAAGTGACGTTAAGTGGCACAACTGCCTGATCTAGGGGCTGTGATTGGTGAGTAGAAGGTCCTCAGGGTTCCAGGCACAAGACTGTCTGGAGCCCGGTCCTGGCGGGAAGATGGATGTAGGGACAGTGTGGTGCCCAGAAGCATGTACCTGGGCTTGGAGAATCCGAGCTGATGCCTGACAGTGCAGTTCCATGGGACCCATGAGTAAGACGCTTTGGGTTCCCAGTCTGTCCCTCTGAGGCCTCTGTGGTAAGAGGGCAGAGTCGCTTTATTCTATTTTATATGAGGTTTAGGGGTAGACAAATCCAAAGGAAAATAAAATTGTATTTTGCCCTATATCATAAATTAATATTCAGTGATCTTGAGTGTGTCTCTCTCTATATGTTTGTGTACACCCAAATTTAATCACAGAGAAGGACAAGTAGAGGTTGTTTGGTTTGAAATTACTCTTAAGTGATTCTAAGTAATGCCAGAGTCCTGTTTAAAAAAACTGCCAAGTCTTCTTGCATCAAAGTCCCAATTTGCATATTACTTTACATATTGAATCCCAAAGGCTTCAATTCAAAGGATGGAAAATAACATTAAACGAATCAATTAGTGTATCTTACTGCAATTGTATTCAAACCCAATATTAAGGGCATTACATACAAATTACATAACAGATTTAGAAAGCAATTCGATTTAATCACATCTTAGATTAGGAGGGACAGGAACCCAGTTGAAGAGTTGGAGAGAAATGGCAGTCAGCATTGTTCTGGGGGCTGGAAGGAAGCCAACACCAGCCTCGTTCTACAGCCCTGAGGCAGGGCTGAAAGGCCCAGGAGGGGTCTTTATCTTTCACAAGAAGGCAGTAACTTTTGGTATGGTGCTTTTCTGACCAATTGATTCTGGTAGTGTCAGGATTTTAAACTTGGTGTTGATGAGCCACTATTTGTGTAATATTCTTGTGTTGGGGAATTACACACACACACACATACACACACATATACACATTGCTTTTTTCGGTCACACCAACAATGCTCAAGGCTTACTCCTGGCTCTGCCCTCAAGAATGACTCCTGGCGGTGCTCAGGGGACCTTATGGGATATTGGGGATCAAACCTGGGGTTGCAGGGAGCAGGGTGAAGGCCCTACCGGCTGTACTATCGCCCTGGCCCGAGACTTTAAGTAGTTTTCCCACATTACATACACCTTTATTTAGTGGTACGCTCAGGATTTGAACTGACTCCTAGCATGTTCTCTTAATTCCTCTCCAGGTTCCCGTGGTTGTTGGGGGGGCTCACTGTGGAGAGACATAGAAGTGGGAAGTGATTTGGGGCAGCCTGGGGGAGCTCAAAATAATAATGGTGGTGGGAAGGTGTAATGGTGGTGCATTGGTGTTGAAATATTGAATATAATCAATTACTGTGAACATGTTTGAAAATAAATAAAAATAGGTAAAAAAAAAAAAAAGAAGTGGGAAGTGTCTAGAGGAGTGTGGCTGAAGCAGCAGCAGGAAATGGTGAAAGGAGCTGTGCCCCGGGCTTGAAACGGAAAGGCTGAAGGGCGGTGTGCTTTGAAAATGCGTGCGGTACAGTTAGACATGAGAGAAGGAGCATCACCGTAAAAGCACCAGTGAGAGGACTGTGTGAAGGAGGTGATGAAAGGAGCTGAGTGGTGACCTTGCTGTCCAGCGCATTCTGGCAGTGGGGGAGCGGGATCATGGGGTCACCCCCAGGTCTCAAATCTGAAGGTCCTGCTATTCTCTTAGCCATCCTCCTTCACTCTTTTTTTTCTCTTTTTCGCTTTTGGGTCACACCCAGCAATGCTCAGGGGTTACTCCTGGCTCTGCACTCAGGAATTTCTCCTGGTGGTGCTTGGAGATCATATGAGATGCTGGGAGTCAAACCCAGGTCAGGCACGTGCAAGGCAAACATACTACTCGCCGTACTATTGCTACAGGCTCCCTTCTTCACTCTTTTTATTATTTTTTTCTTTTTGGGGTACTGGAGCGATAGCACAGTGGGTAGGGCATTTGCCTTGCATGCGCCCAAAGGGAAGAGCCTGGCAAGCTACCCATGGCATATTTGATACGCCAAAAACAGTAATAAGAAGTCTCGCAATGGAGACCTTACTGGTGCCCACTCAAGCATATTGATGAACAAAGGGACAATAGTGCTACAGAGCTACAGTGCTTTTTGGGTCACACCCAGTGGTGCTCAAGGGTTACTCTTGATTCTGCACTCAGGAATTACTCCTGGTGGTGTAATGGCTGGAGAACATTGGATGCCAGGGATCAAACCCAGGTGGACCACATGTAAGGCAAGCACCCTACCCACTGTACTATCACTCCAGCACCCCCCTTCCTTCACTCTTAATGCTTTTCAGTCTTCACCTACTTTTTCTTGCATCCAGGATCTTTTGTGGCAAAACATGTCTTTCTGAAGCATCTAAGGATTTTGCACATTTGTTTTGAGCGTTAGTGAATAAAGAAATGTTCCTTTTAGTTTTTAAAATATAGTTGAAGGGACCAGAGAGAACAGCGGGAAAGGGGTATGACCAATCTGGATTTGATCCCTGGGACCCAGAGGGTCCCCTGAGCACTGCCAGGAGTGATCCCTGAGCACAGAGCCAGGAGTAAGCTCTCAGCACCATCAGCTGTTTGGCTCCTAAACTAAAACAAAACAGTTTAAGAGTAGCCTTGTGGCTTTCTTACATTAATGTTACTCAAAGCCTCCAGCCCTGGTCTTGGAGTGCAGCTGTCTTTCAAATGATTTTGGAGCAACCCATGATATTTTCATTGCATCCCCCCCCCATAAGGACTTGCTCATTTTTATGACAAATGTACATACATTTCTCTATAGACTTAAATAGCACTGCACTGCACTGTCATCCCGTGGTTCATTGATTTCCTTGAGCGGGCACCAGTAACGTCTCCATTGTGAGACTTCTTGTTACTGTTTTTGGCATATTGAATATACCACGGCTCTGCCATGCGGGCGGGATACACTTGGTAGCTTGCTGAGCTCTCCGAGAAGGACAGAGGAATCGAACCTGAGTCAGCCATATGCAAGGCAAACGCCTTACCCACTGTGCTATTGCTCCAGTCCACAATGTTGCTATAAGCATATAAATATAATAAATATATGTAGATATATAATAATGTATACATAGAAATGTAAATATGTATTATACTAATAAGAAGATTATGGGCACTGAGCTATAGACAAACATTTGCTGACCTAGAAGTAGTGGGGGCTATTTAAAACATAATATTCTTATATTTTATAATAAATCTTATTATTAAAATATTATATTTTAATCATGCATTTAAATGTAATATAAAAACATTATTTTTAATTAATTAATTAATTTATTTTTGCTTTTTGGGTCACACCTGGCGATGCACAGGGGTTATTCCTGTCTCTGCACTGAGGAATTACCCCTGGCCGTGCTCAGGGGACCATATGGGATGCTGGGATTCGAACCCGGGTCGGCCGCGTGCAAGGCAAACGCCCTACCCGCTGTGCTATCGCTCCAGCCCCTAAAACATTATATTTTAATATATAATAAAATATATCAAATATTGCATTTTAATATGCATTTAAAATGTAATATTACAGTGTTAATTTTTAAATATGTAATAATGATAAGGTATGGGCATTGATTCATCAGTAGGAATGGTCAAAGAATTGGAGCAGAGTGTTAGGGATCAGACTTTTGGGGCTTTATTGGAGGCTTCAATCTGTAGGAATGATGGACTATTAACTCAGATTCTAGTCCCTTTTGCCTTCCCAGAGAATGGGGAAATGGAGTGGAAAGTTCCACTTTTCTAAGCAGGGCTTGTTTTCACTGCTGACCAGTTCCCATTCAGGATCTCACAAGAGTCTCCTTATTAGAACAAAAGATCTTCCTATCACCTGGGAAAGTCCAAGGGATTTGAGAGCTCCTTGTTGGGAACTGGCTCAAAGACCAAATATTTAAAGAAAAGATGCTCCTATTACTTAGGAAATTACCAGGGTTTGAGGAAGCTCTGAGGGAGCCGGTCAGGGGCACAGATAACATGCATACATTATTTCATAGAGCGGGAATTTTCTTTCACGCTAACAAATGCAGTCATTAGAAAGCCATTTTTACCTCAAGGCCCTTTTGAGTAAGGTGTGAGAAATTTGCCCTTGTACTTGATCAGAAAGAATTAAGACTAATAAAATCAACAAAAGGAAGGAAACCACAAAGGGATGTGTGTACCCGTTGTTGAATATAAAATAGGACCTCAGATGTTCATCTTTTTAAGCGCATCTGCCAGGCACATAGAAAGCTTCTCGACTCAACGAAGGCCGTGGAATTATCACACAGGAAGGACCAGCTTCTTTCGATGATCGGGGTTTCTGGTGAAGACCCTTGTGAAGTTGCCTTTCCTGCTCAGTCCCATATCCACGCCTTCATCAAGTGCTCCATTAACTAGTGCTCTCTGCATCTGCAAAATGAAGTAGATTGGAGCCAACTACTAAAGTAATTCTAACCAAAGATTACGAACCTAATTTGTGTATGTCATCAGTTAGAACTGAGTAAGATCACCTCTGTTTTGACATTCTGATTACGTTTGTTATCTGGATATTTATAAATGGCAAGATATCCTGGAGAGGGGGATAAAGGCAGGAAGGGTTTTCTGATAGAGGATTTTGCCACAATTCACTAATCTGGCACCAAGTTCTTCTGAGGAGACTTCAACCTCTATCCCTGCTGGAGAACTCCCTGGGTGCGTGGGAGACTGCCCTCTGCTAAACGGATCTAGAGAGTTCTTCTCTGTTGTTGCTGCTGTTGGGAGGCTACACTCGATGGTGCTCAGGCCTTACTCCTGGCTCTGCACTCAGGGATCACTCCTGGCAGGCTGACAGGGACCATGTGTTGTGCAAGGAGAGTGCCTGCCGTCTGTGTATCTCTCTGTGCACCCAAGAGATCTGTATTATGAAAGATGTAAGAGAAGCAGCAATTGGTATACAAAACCTAGGTGATTTTTATTGAGATACACATGATCTATAATAAAATTAACACATATACATAATGAGTGGACACCAGTAATGTCTCCACTGTGAGACTTGTTGTTACTGTTTTTGGCATATCAAATAAACCACCGGTAGCTTGCCAGGCTCTGCTGTGTGGGCAAAAATATTCTCTGTAGCGTGCTGGGCTCTCTGAGAGGGGCGGAGGAATTAAACCCAGGTTGGCTTCGAGCAAGGCAAACGCCCTACCTGCTGTGCTATCACTCCAGCCCTCCCCAAACAAAAACAAAAACAAACAAATGAAAAGAATAGTGTATTTGGGGACCCTTGCCGCCGCCACTTCCCGCGTCCCACCGCCCCGGCTTTCCCGTCCGCCCGGCTCCCTCCAACCCGGCCTTTTCCCAGGTAATCAGGAGACTCCCAGCCACGCCTCCCGAGTGCACCCCTGGTTCCCACGCGGCCGCCGGGACTTGGGACCCTTGCCGCCGCCACTTCCCGCGTCCCACCGCCCCGGCTTTCCTGGGACCATTGTCCCAGGAGCCCCTGCTAGGAAGAAATGGGGGCGTGGCCTGAAAGGGGCGTGGTCTAAAAAGGGGCGTGGCTTCCTGCCAGAGCGGCCGCAGATATTATTTCCTACCTTAGCACATTAGGTATGGTCTTCTTGCTTTGAAAATCGGTTTAACACATCTCATACACTTATGCGAACTAGCCTATTAGCTGTAAGTTTAGAAAAATTATCAGGAATAAGAGAAGCTTAGCAAAGCCTTTGTAAAGACAACTTAGCCTTAAGTCTTCATTAAAGCCCCAACATCAATCAGAAAGAAAAGGCTGAGTGTAAGGAAGACTTCTAGAATAGGAATAAAGCTGCCATCAGAAATAGCACAAACAGAGCCCCTCCTTCTCTCAGCAAGAGGTAGGAGGAATAAACACCTACAAAGTTCCAATCCTATACTTCCATAACAATATGAAGAAGCAGCGAAAATCCCCTCCAGGAAGAGAGGGAGAAGAAAAGATACTAGAAACCTCAAAAGAGGCTCCCAACATCTACGACCTCTCAGATAAACAATTCAGAGAGGAAATCTGGAGGAGAGTCGACCTACTCCAAGCAAATATGGAACAGACATCCAACAAATTAAGGGAGGAGATGAATGAAGCGCTGGAACGGTCTACCAAGAAAATACAGGAAGAAATGAGAGCAGAAATGAGAGCAGAAATTTCAAACCTTCGAACGGAAGTCTCACAAATAAAGAAATCGGTAGATGAAATAAAAATCTCACTAGATGCCCTCAACAGTAGAATGACTACAGCCGAAGACAGAATCAGTGATCTGGAAGATGAGCTGCAGAAAGCTTATAGACAACAACAAATCATGGCCAAAGACCTCAAAATGGCTATAGAGCGAATCAGAGCCCTGGGGGATGACTTCAAGAGGAACAACATAAGAATCATTGGAGTACCAGAACCGCAGGGAAGCAACCCCAATGAAAAAAACACAGTCAAAGATATCATTGCTAAGAAATTCCCAGAGCTGGACAAGGCAGGCATCCAGATACAAGGAGTCCGAAGAGTACCAGCAAAGAGAGACCCGAATAAAAAGACCCCAAGGCATATCATAGTCAGAATGACGGATACCATGGATAGAGACACAATTCTGCAAGCAGCAAGGTCAAGGAAGGAAATCACATACAAAGGAGCACCCCTCAGATTTACGGCCGATCTGTCAGAAGAAACCCTCCGAGCCCGAAGACAATGGTGGGACATAGTGAAAAAACTCAACGAAATGAATGCCTCACCAAGAATACTTTATCCGGCTAAACTCTCACTCAAACTCGAAGGAACCATACACTACTTCTCGGATAAACAACAGCTCAGGTCCTTCATAGACTCAAAACCAATCTTGAAAGAAGGTCTAAAGGGGCTACTGTAAGACAAGGAGGAGCCCCATAAGAACAACAAATCCCACAGAAAGATGACACAAAACCACATCACAATAATCTCTCTCAATGTCAATGGCCTAAATGCCCCTATCAAGAGACACAGAGTGGCTAAATGGATCCGGAAATTAAACCCAACATTCTGTTGCCTGCAAGAAACACACCTGAACAAACAGAGTAAACATAGACTCAAAGTCAAAGGATGGAAAACAATCCTCCAAGCAAACAACCCCCTTAAAAAAGCTGGAGTGGCCATCCTAGTATCCGACAACATAGATTTTAGGATGAAAAAGATCAAAAGGGACAGCAAAGGTCATTTTCTGTTTATCAAGGGATATGTACAACAGGAAGAAATCACACTCTTAAACGTATATGCTCCTAACGAACGACCGGCAAAATATTTAAAACAACTCCTAACGGACTTCAAAGAGGACATCACTAACAGCACAATTGTAGTCGGAGACTTCAATACGGCCTTATCGCCTCTAGATAGATCCACAAGAACAAATCTCAACAAGGAAACACTGACTCTGAATGAAGAAATCGAAGAGAGAGGCCTAATAGACCTATACAGGGCCTTACACCCCAAAAAGAAAGAATACACATTCTTTTCCAGTGCACACGGAACATTTTCTAAAATAGACCATGTACTGGGCCCCAGAACATACCTCAATAGAATCGGAAATATAGAAATTGTATCAACCATTTTTTCAGACCACGATGCGCTGAAGATAGAAGCTAACCACTCACAAACACGGAAAATCAAATCAAACACCTGGAAACTAAACAATTCAATGTTGAACAATGAGTGGGTCAGGAAGGAAATCAAGGAAGAAATCAAAAGATACTTAGAAACTAATGAGAATGAAGACACGAGCTACCAAAACCTATGGGACGCAGCTAAAGCCGTGTTAAGGGGAAAATTTATAGCTCTCCAAGCATTCCTCAGGAAGGAAGAAAGGACCCACATAGATAGCTTGACTTCACGACTCAAGACCTTAGAAAAGGACCAGAAAAAGGACTCCAAACCAGACCGAAGGAAAGAAATAATAAAAATTAGAGCAGAAATTAATGACATCGAAACCAAAAAAACAATCCGAAAGATCAATGAAACAAAGAGTTGGTTCTTTGAGAAAATAAATAAGATTGATAAACCACTAGCAAGACTCACAAAGAAAGAAAGAGAGAAAACTCTAATAAATCGAATCAGAAATGAAAAGGGGGACATCATAACAGAAACCAGTGAGATTCAAAAGATCATTAGAGACTACTTTGAAGGTCTCTACGCCACAAAAAAGGAGAACCTAAAAGAAATGGATGGATTCCTTGATTCCTACAATCTCCCAACACTGAAGAAAGAAGACCTGGAATACCTGAATAGACCCATCAATGTTAAGGAAATTGAAACGGTAATCAAAAATCTCCCCAGAAACAAAAGCCCAGGCCCAGATGGTTTCACTGGTGAATTCTTCCAAACATTTAAAGAAGACCTATTGCCTGTTTTCCTCAAACTTTTCCAGGAAATTGAAAAAACAGGAACTTTCCCAAACAGTTTCTATGAAGCACATATCTCCCTAATACCAAAAGCAAACAAAGACACCACTAAGAAAGAAAATTACAGACCAATTTCCCTGATGAACACCGATGCGAAGATCCTCAACAAAATACTAGCAAATAGGATCCAACAACTCATCAAAAAGATCATACATCACGACCAAGTGGGATTCATCCCAGGGATGCAAGGATGGTTTAACATTCGGAAATCAATCAACATAATCCAGCATATCAACAAAAGTAAAGACAAAAACCATATGATCATATCAATAGATGCAGAGAAAGCATTTGACAAGATCCAACATCCTTTCATGATGAAAACCCTCGGCAAAATGGGGTTTGGAGGAACTTTCCTCAAGATAGTCGAAGCCATCTATCACAAGCCTACGGCAAGCATTATCCTCAACGGGGAAAAACTAAGGGCCTTTCCTCTGAGATCAGGCACAAGACAAGGATGCCCACTCTCACCACTCCTCTTCAATATAGTACTGGAAGTACTTGCGATAGCTATTAGACAAGAAAAAGAGATTAAGGGCATCCAGATAGGAAAGGAAGAAATCAAACTCTCACTATTTGCAGACGACATGATACTATATCTAGAGAAGCCTAAAACCTCTACTAAGAAACTCTTAGAAACAATAGACTTATACAGTAAAGTTGCAGGCTACAAAATCAATACCCAAAAATCCATGGCCTTCATATATGCAAACAATGAGGCAGAGGAAAGGGACATGAAAAAAGCAATCCCATTCACAATCGTGCCCCAGAAAATCAAGTACCTCGGAATCAGCTTAACCAAGGAAGTAAAAGACCTTTACAAAGAAAACTACAAAACGCTACTCCATGAAATCAAAGAGGACATGAGGAAATGGAAACATATACCCTGCTCGTGGATAGGGAGAATCAATGTTGTCAAAATGGCAATACTCCCTAAAGCATTATACAGATTCAATGCGATCCCTATAAGTATACCCATGACATTCTTCAAAGAAATGGATCAAGCAATCCTAAAATTCATATGGAATAACAAACATCCAAGGATAGCTAAAACAATTCTTGGGAAAAAGATGATGGGAGGCATCACCCTCCCCAACCTCAATCTTTACTACAAAGCAGTAACAATTAAAACAGCATGGTACTGGAACAAAGGCAGAGCCGTAGACCAATGGAACAGGGTGGAATATCCCTACACACAACCCCAAATGTATGATCATCTAATCTTTGATAAGGGAGCAAGAGATGTGAAGTGGAGCAAGGAAAGCCTCTTTAACAAATGGTGCTGGCACAACTGGACAACCACATGCAAAAAAATGGGTTTAGACCTTGACCTGACACCATGCACAAAAGTCAGATCAAAATGGATTAAAGACCTCAACATTAGACCACAAACCATAAGGTACATTGAAGACAAGGTCGGCAAAACCCTCCACGATATTGAAGATAAAGGTATCTTCAAACGTGACACGGAACTAAGCAATCTAGTAAAAACAGAGATCAACAAATGGGACTACATTAAACTAAAAAGCTTCTGCACCGCAAGATATACAGTGACCAGAATACAAAGACTATCCACAGAATGGGAAAGGATATTTACACAATACCCATCAGATAAGGGGTTGATATCACTGGTATATAAAGCACTGGTTGAACTCTATAAAAAGAAAACATCCAACCCCATCAAAAAATGGGGCGAAGAACTGAACAGAAACTTTACCAAGGAAGAAATACGAATGGCCAAAAGGCACATGAAAAAGTGCTCTGCATCACTAATCATCAGAGAGATGCAGATCAAAACAACCATGAGATACCACCTCACACCACAGAGACTGGCACACATCCAAAAGAACAAAAGCAACCGCTGTTGGAGAGGATGTGGGGAGAAAGGGACCCTTCTACACTGCTGGTGGGAATGCCGGCTAGTTCAGCCCTTTTGGAAAACAGTATGGACGATTCTCAGAAAACTAGAGGTTAAGCTCCCATTTGACCCAGCAATACCACTGCTGGGAATATATCCCAGAGAGGCAAAAAAGTACAATCGAAACAACATCTGCACATGTATGTTCATCGCAGCACTGTTTACAATAGCCAGAATCTGGAAAAAACCCGAATGCCCCAGAACAGATGACTGGTTGAGGAAACTTTGGTACATCTATACAATGGAATACTATGCGGCTGTTAGAAAAAAGGAGGTCAAGAATTTTGTAGTTAAGTGGATGGGCATGAAAAGTTTCATGCTGAGTGAAATGAGTCAGAAAGAGAGAGACAGACATAGAAAGACTGCACTCATCTATGGTATATAGAATATCAGAGTGGGAGACTAATACCCAAGAACTGTAGAAATAAGTACCAGGAGGTTGACCCCATGGCTTCGAGGCTGGCCTCACGTTCCGGGGAAAGGGCAACTCAGAGAAGGGATCACCAACTACATTGTAGTCGAAGGCCATGTGGGGGAAGGGAGTTGCGGGCTGAATGAGGGCTAGAGACTGAGCACAGAGGCCACTCAACACCTCTATTGCAAACCACAACAGCTAATTAGAGAGAGAGAACAGAAGGGAATGCCCTGCCACAGTGGCAGGGTGGGGTGGGGGGGAGATGGGATTGGGGAGGGTGGGAGGGACGCCGGGTTTACTGGTGGTAGAGAATGGGCACTGGTGAAGGGATGGGTTCCCGAACTTTGTATGAGGGAAGTATAAGCACAAAAGTGTATAAATCTGTAACTGTACCCTTACGGTGATTCTCTAATTAAAAATAAATAAATTATAAAAAAAAAAAGAATAGTGTATTTATTTTTGTTCACACATGGCTCTGATCTTTTGGCCTTGGAGTGACAAGTAAAATACAAGTCAACGTTAAAGTCAGCATTAAGCCTTTTCTCTGACATAAAAAAAAAAAACACACAAACCAAAAACCAAAAAAACCCCAAAAAACCAAACCAGCCCCCTCCCGCCCCCCGCCACCCAAAGAAACAAAAACCCCATCCAAATCCATTTTGTCATGCTTCTTGTCTTTGAAGCATGATGCGCTTCATGCTTCAGGGTCTTTCAAAGCTGTCTGTCTGTCTGTCAGAAGCAGCAGATTTCTCCTGGAGGTGGAAAGTGGAGCCTGCTGGGAGCTGACTTTGACACCTTCTCCAGCACGGAGCTTTTGCTCAACCCTGAAAGTCATCCTCCTCGTCCTCCTTGAGAACATCCCTTCTTTTCTTGAACCAGTTGAACCAGTTCCCAACAAGGAGCTCTCAAATCCCTTGGAATTTCCCGGGTGATAGGAAGATTTTTTGTTCTAATAAGGAGACTCTTGTGAGATCCTGAATGGGAACTAACTGGTCAGTAGAGAGAAGTTTGTTCTAGAAGTTTGTCAAAGACTTTGCTAGAAATGTAAGACTTTTGAATAAGATGTAGCCGGAAAGAACACGAACGTTTTCTGTTAGGAAATGAAACAACATTTGAAGATGAACAATAAGGAACCATTGACGCCCTAGCGCCATGTCTTTCTTTTATGATATCTTTGCTGCTATTGCGTTTTATTTTGCAAAGAGGAGGGAATGTGCTGTAAAGCCCAATAGCAATTTTGTTATTTAAAAGAAAAGTGACAGCACCGCTGCCGAGATGTGACCCCGGGGGCCGCACGCGCGTGAGGCTCCACATCTGCACGAGCGTGAACCCAGACCCAGCTGAACCAACTTCAACATGGACTGCTCCTTGCAGATTGTCTCCAGCCAGAGAACTAAGCCTCGACCCCATGCCCCCCCAGGAGGGGAAAGGTATTTCTCTCTCGCCTGTCCCTTCCCGGGGATGAAGGGCGTGGGGACGCCATATTATGACGACCACAGATGGGGTTTACAAGCTTGCAATGATCTCGAAGAAATCTCCCTGGACTTACTTGTTAAAGTACAGAAATACAAAACCGCGCGGCTGCTACTGCGGCCTCGAGACCTCATTTCTCTTCACAACAGGTCTGACTCTAGTGGGGTGCTCCTAATAATACTGGTGAGGTTTGTGTTGAAATATTGAATGTAACCAAAGTAAATAGAAAGTAAAGTGAAACTTATTAGTTACAAGGCGGGGGGGGGTGCAGGGGTGGGCGGGATGGGAGGTGTACTGTGTGTTTTTTTTTTGTCTTCGGTGGTGGGATATGGGCACTGGTGAAGGGATGGTTGTTTCAGCATTTTATGACTAAGACTTAAGCCTGAAAGCATTGTAATTTTCCACATGGTGATTCAATAAAATAAAATTAAAAATAAATAAATAAATAAAAATATTATTTTTAAATCAACCAGACAGGGACTGTTATAAGTTATGTACATTTTTACATTATGTGTCTAGTCATCATTTGCATAATAATAAATAGCATTAATATAAAAAATAAAGTAAAATAAAAAAATAATTTTTTAAACTGAAAAAAAAAATAAAAGTGACAGGGCCAGAGAGGTTGTACAGGGGCTAGATCCCAGTGGGATCCTAGCATCACTCACCAATCCCTGAGGACAGAGCCAGGAGCAAACCAGAAGCACAGTCAGATGTGGTGTGGCCTCCAAACCAAACATCAAAATAAACAAAAATCCCCAAACGCAACAGAACAGAACAAACTCAAAATAAGAGAACAGCAATAAAACACCTCGTTAGAGAGATAAAAATGTAGGCTTTCATTCATAAATAATCTTTGCCCATGGACCAACCTTTATGTATGAAACGGATCTCCAGAGTAGACAGATGGTTTCCTTTGTAGGTGAGAACAAGAGACTCGGGGAGCTAGAGCAAATCCACGGCATTTCATTTGTTTTCCAATCATATCTGAAAATGGGCCAGGCCAGGTTTCCACGTAGATCTCCGCACAACAAGTCATTCTGTTTTCAGGGCATTGAGAAAGGGTAGGAGAGAGAGGAATTTAGATGGAGGTGTTCAGAGAGATAAAAGAGATGCATGAAAGTAGCTCATCAAAGTCCACTTTTAGCAGCCACCTGTTGAGAGTGAAGAGAAGATGAATCACCAGTTTAGGTCCCTGACAGCTTTTCTGAAATGAGAAAAAAGGGCCCAGTAAATGCATGCAGCCCGTTCCCATCATCTCTTTAATAACCTGTAATATTGTAGCAGGATATTTTTGTCACACCAAATCTGATTGATGGTCTGGGCTATAAGACATTACAAGTGTAGAGTAAATTGACCGAACACCTAAACATACAAATTATTAAAAGGAGGGGGTTCAGCCATTGGCCTCCTGGGGAAAGCAGGCAGGCTTTAGTTAAGCCGATCCTATTTCCAAGTGCAATTTATAGTCTATTGACTTGTGGCAGTGTCTTTCTAGATGTGAGGAAATTGTCATACATTGCAAATGAGAAGCTGTTTTGACACTGGAATCACGGCAAGCACAGGGAGAAATGATATCGGCTGCCTGGTCTACTCAGGTCAAATGAAGTTGTATTGTTGCCCACAGACAGGCATTCATTTCCCTCTCTTTCCTGGGGTGCCTGTATCCAATTAGTCTGATTAGGAGGAGCAATAACGTTCCTGACACCCATTGCATGGACCCTGCGCAGAATTTTCCAGGCAAGTGGTGCCAATCACTACTTAGCCTCTTAGGTATTGTGACAGGGTGGATGTGTATATCCATGACAAAGGGGGCTTGCACCCTGGTCACACACCTCCAAATTAAAGGAATCAGTTGTCTCCACTGGAATATGGGGAACCCTATCTGAGATGTGACTTCATAGATGCTCATCAAATCTCTGGGCGGGATTCATACATTCCCTCCCACAGTCCTCTTCCCTTCCACTGAATGACTTTCAGATTTTCTTTTAGAACAATTTTGCACAAGATTTCTCCTATTTATGCCACCAACACATATTTTTCACTAGTCTGATGATTCAGGCTCAGAGTATAGAGCAGAAGTGATAACCAGATTCCTTCTCACATGGAGCGGGCCATTTTCAGATCGGGGTGGGGTCTGGAAAGGTTTCTCATAACTGGTAATGTTTCAACAGCTCTCTGTGTTGGGTGCTTAGAAGATTGAGCGTGTGAAGCTGTGACCTGTGAGGGCATGAAGGGAAATAGAAATGGTTGCTTGCTTCATAGGAAAGATAAAGCATCCACAGGAAAAAAATTGTTAAATAAGACAAATGTGCTAAAGTTCTTGTCACAGAGTTGAAGGAAAATTGGAATTCACTTTTATCTATTTATCCAATGCTCATCAGAGTTACTAGAACAAAGTATGATTAGATAAGGTGGCTTATAAACAACATAATTTTCTCTCACAGTTCTGAGGTGGGAGAGTCCAAAATGGTGGCACCAGAAACCTCGGTCTTACGAGGACCTGCTTATTGGACAGAAAGGGAGGATAAGGAGTGTCTTCTCTTATGCCTTCATGTGACAGAAGGAGCGAGACAACTCCCTGGAACACCCAAGGGTCTCACTCACCAGAGTACCACTCTTATGAACCAAAACCACCTCCCCAAAACTCGGTCTCTAAGTACTATTATATTGGGTGTCAGAATTTCAGCAGAAAGACATTTCTTTCAGGGGCAGCAGTGGGAACACACATTCAATGTATTCATCACCCAAATCCCTAATTCTTGTCCTATTAATTTCTTGGGAATGACCCTACGGATAAATTCCACACACTAACTCTCTAACAAGTATTTGTTTACTTCATCAATGAAAAGATCCATGTAGGTTTGTTAATCTTTAATTAGTCCCTTGAATATAGGAATGGCCATCGGATCATAAGGGCTGTCATTTTTCTCTGACTTGATTCTCTTGCCTGCTAGTATATCACCGAGAAAGACAATGGGGGGGGATGGATGTGCTTGTGCCATGAGGAGTCACTTGGGTAGCTCATGCTTTGAGGAGTCCTAAGGTCGAGGTCCAAGGTCAGTCTGCAAGGATGTGCTGTCATGGGCACACCTGCGTCTGTATTAGCAGCTGTCGCTTGGTTGGGAAAAGATACTTCCTCAATGATGTCAGAGACTAAGGTTTTGCTGTTATAGAGACCTATCAACAATCCCTTTTAAGTCTGAAGGATCTTCTTCACTAATCTAGGCTGTTACTAATTGAGAGACAGAGAGATAGAGGGAGAGAAAAGAGAGAGAGAGACAGAGAGAGACAGAGAGAGAAAGAGAGAGAAAGAAAGAGAGAGAGAGAGAAAGAGAGAGAGAGAGAGAAGAAAAGTATTTGCTGTAGAAGGGCAGGCTGGGGAGGTGTCAGGAGGGAAACTGGGGACATTGGTGGTGGGAAATATACACTGGTGAAGGGACAGTGTTGGAACATTATATGACTGAAACCAAATCATGAACAACTTGGTAACTGTATCACACTGTGACTCAATAAAAATAAATTAAACCCTTTTTTGCTTTTTTATCTCCCAGTTGATTTTCAACCCCTAAAAATATATGAGAATTCTATGAGTGTTCCTTTTTGTTTTATTTCAGCATTCCATTGATAATGGCTGTGAAGAGCCATTATTGTAAATAGGAGTGTTTATTTGCCTCAAATCTTACACTGTCTTGCAATCTCTTTTAAATTATAAATATTATTATTATTATTATTATTATTAGAGCATTACAAAACTGTTCATGCTTGGGTTTCAGTTCTACACTGTTCCAACACCCATCCCTCCACCCATGTACATTTCCCAGCACAGGGTCCCCAGGTTCCCTCCCATCCCCACCACCCCACATGTCTTACAATCTTACACATTTTGGCTAATGTCATCCACCTTGTGATTCTTTAAGCACAACTTTCTGTTCCATGCTTATAATAATTCAGTGAAAAAAATAATTCTGCAAATTTTCTTCTAGGTATTCCTATTTCTGAGTATTGTACATGGGCAAACCATAAACGATCTAATTTTTTGCATGTATGCATGCATATGCATTTATGAATTAAAATAAAGGCATTCTGCCTTAAGAAAACATAAATGCAAATTTATAAGATAATTTCCAGAATGATTTAATTATGGAAACATTTTTGCTTTTTAAAAGATTTAAATGAGAATTCCCTTAAATAGCCCTTAAAATTAAATATAGTTTTAACTTCTATTTGAAATTATGTTAATAAACAGAATACAATATAATCATGTATTATGCAATTGTGTTTTAACTATATCTTCTATATTATTAATATGCAAAAGCTGCATTGATGTACAGGACTGATTTCGATCCTATTTATGATCAGGCCTGTTACAAAATGGAACACGCCTTATATACTCTGGAAACAATGGAAGAGCAATAGCTAACGTGCTGGCCTTGAGAACTAGTCCTGTACAGCTTATAAGGGTTTGTTCAGAGACAGTGTTCGAAAAAAAATATGTTTAAAATTAGTCGTAGACGCGGCAGCCCTCATTTATTTAGCCAGGCTACACCGCTAATGGAACCTCAGGGAGCGGAACCTGTTTTAGATTCAGTTCCAAGAAACATTTTTTTGGAGATGTGTCAAATTACATGAGGAAGTTTCTAGCTTAATCTTCCAAAAGAGAGAGTGCCTTCCCCTCCCCTCCCCCGCCCCACCGCATCACCTCCTGCCTTAATTTACTAAAGATAACTTACTCTCTATCAACCACCTATATGTCTTGTGAGTCATATTGATTTCAGACATGTGATGCAGTTCTCAGCTAAGTTAAAATTGGTTTAATGGTATCCCATCCCCCCCTCCCTGAATTTCTGATGATACTTAAGCATGCAGAGGACACCACGGCCCCTTTCCCCATCAGGAAAGCGTGTCCAGGCAGCTTACAATAAAGGACAAGCCTCCCCACAGCCTCATCAATACCTTGATAGCTCTGGGCTAATGGAATCTTGTGACTCTCCGTTCTTATTGATAAGAGGCCCTGACGTAAACACTGATGAGAGGGATGTTCTCTGCACGCACTCCCCTCACAGCTCGCTCTAGGGAGCACCGCTTCAGGAGGAGCCCAGACTGCTACACTTATGGGTGTGATGTTTGCGCCTTAAATTGGAGAGAAAAGAATTCGGTTTGTTTGTGGTTACAGGCAGCACGCCTCCCCAACCCCCACCCTTATTATTTTGCTACGAAAGTAGATGGTATTCGCCCCAGACCTAGAAAAGATGTGTTCCTTTCTGAGCAATGTTTACTCATACTCCAGGCCCATTTTGTTTAAAGATTTTAGCAGCCTAGACTTTCATTTATATTAATTTTATAGCCCAAACAAGTAAGCTATACCCAGTGTGAAGTACCGTGTGAGACGGTGTGTCTACATGACCTCTCTGAGCGTTCCTAACCACCTTACGGGGTTGGTGGGTACTAACACTATCCATATTTTACAGATGTAAACTGAGACATTGGGAGATGAGGTACCTAGTGAAGGGTGCGTGGGTAACAAATCTGACTCGGGTGGTACTCTCACTCATTGGAGCTGGATTTTAGGGTCTTCTGCTGCGGCCGGTGTTTTCATATCGATTCACACTGTATTCTGGGAACAGCAAACTGATTTCTTGCCTGATTCTCTCAGAGGGCTTCTATTCCACTTCGTTTATGTCACAGACTCTAATCAAAAAGAACAACATTATGCTTGGTTTCAAGCTCCTTGCCAATCCAGCCATGGCTAAATAACGCAACCCATAGATCTGGCAGAACTTGATCTCATAACTCCATCCTGGAATAGCCTTAATCCAGGGGGTTTGGCTATTAGCGAGTATTTCTGGGTTGAAGGATGTTTGGAAGCTAGATACTGACCCTTCAAGGGCAGAGGCCACCGGGGTTTCTCCACCCTGGCTACTGTAGCCCCTGCTTCTCTGGGTCACATTTCATGATTTAACTTCTTTGGCTGGGTTCGGTTTTTCTTATGAAGGCTATGGAGAGAACACTGAGAAAACTGATCATGTGTTGGACACACGAGGAGGGGACACAGGGAAGGTCCTTGGGAGGGTGTTTCAAAATGAGAAAATTGGGAAAGATTTTTGCAAAATATTACTGGGATTGTTGGAACCTAAATGTCCCTCCTTTGGTTTGATGTCACAATTTTCTCCTCCTCTTTCTCAGGTGTCCTGTTCATTCCTTTGCTCACCAACAGGTGAAACTACAAAGAATGTTCAAGAAGCACTAGGCAACTGTCACCATCATCCCTCGGGGGACTGGGCGTTTCTGACTCCTTGGTTCTGACCCCCGCCCCTAACCCCTCCCCCCAACCTGGTATGTGTTGATATTCTTGTTTATCAAACTTTGGAAGTGACGCTGCTTCGTAGTGACAGATGTGAGCCGAGAGTGAGTCAATACAGAAGACATTTGATAGTGCTTTGTGGTCACTTTAGCAAAAGAAGTATCTTGACTTTGTTGATGCCAGGAGTTTTCTCGAAGCTTCTGTAGAACAATAGATACAGACCCTGGGAGAGGGAAAATGTGGCTTAGATGCTCAGAAAATGGGTGTCCTTTGCGGATAAAAACCTTGCCTGGTGGGAAAATGTGTGAAAGCCAGCAGAGCCGGGAACCCCTTGGAGCTAAGTGCCCCTAGAGTTGGGCCCTGCCGCTGGTCAAGTCTCATTACCACCACTGGGTGTCACCCCAGGCAGCCCTTGAGTCCACGGCAAGGTTAAAGTCCCGGGGAGAGAGGCTCAGCCCCAGAAGCCCAAGGCAAGCCATGAAAGAGGAGAAAGGCCGCCTGTCCCTGCCCGGTGAGGGTTTTGCGTGAGAGGGAAGGAAGCGCAGTGCCCAGGCAGGACCCGGGAGCACTGCTGTGAGGGCGTTTATAGCGCAGTGCTGGGGAGGCAGCCACACCCCAGCCCGCCAGACTCCTTTTGTATTTAAGGATTCTTTCTATGCGTATGCTCTGTTTGGTGGTGCTGGGGGACGGGTGGCATGTAGTGTCCAGGGTCTCATACATTCAAGGCCTGTGCGCTACCGTTTGACCACACCTGGTGGTGCTCAGGGCTACTCTTGGCTCTGTGCTCAGGGATCACTCCTGAGTGTCAGGCACTGAACTCAGGTGGCCGCATATAAAGCAGGGGCCCCAGTGGACCATATCTCTGGCTCCCAACCACAAACAGATTTTTAATAGAATGTTTTATACACACACACATACACACACACACACACACACACCTTTAAATTTATACATAGCACTGTCGTCCCACTGTTCATCGATTTGCTCGAGTGGGCACCAGTAACGTCTCCATTGTGAGACTTGTTACTGTTTTTGGCATATCAAATACACCACGGGTAGCCAGCCAGGCTCTGCCATGCGGGTGGGATACTCTCGGTAGCTTGCCAGGCTCTCTGAGAGGGGTGGAGGGATCAAACCCGGGTCGACCGCATGCAAGGCAAACATCCTACCCACTGTGCTATCATCTATATCTATATCTATATCTATATCTATATCTATTTGCTTTTGGACCACACCTGGCAATGCTCGGGGCTTATTCCTGGCTCTCTGATTAGGGATCATTGACTTTTGGCAGCTCTCAGGAAATCATATGTGCTGCCGGGAATCAAGCCTGGGTCAGCCGGCATACAAGGTAAGTGTTTCACCTGTTGTACTATCTGTCTGGCCCCGGTATTAATAATTTTAAGAAACTTTATTTGTATGATTGTTCAGAAAGATTGTGTGACTTTGCTTGTCTCGCCAAAGAAGAAAATCTTTATTTCTTTGCAGTCCCAGCATTGTAAGCTCTGAGGGGATTAAGCAAGAGCTGGGTACTGGCTTCAGGACCAGGACACAAGGGCTCTACAGACAGGATTCCATGTGGACATGGACACTGAGGAACACAAGAAGGGTAGAGAGTTAGTGAGAAAAAAAGAAAATTAGGTAATTTTAAAGCATGCCATCCAAAAGTGTGTGTGTGTGTGTGTGTTTGCGCGTGCGTGCATGTGGGTGCAGGGGGTAGTTTGCTTTGGAGTCATACCTGGCTATGTGTAGGGCTTACTCTGGGCTCTGTATTCAGCATCACTCCTGGCCATGCTCCGGGGATCATTTGTGGTCCTGAAGATCAAACTGTGGTCAGCCATATGCAAAGCGAGGGCCTTGCCCGTGTACAAATTCTCTGAATCCCTACTTTAGTATCTTCCAGGTGTTCAATTAAATGAAGAGTAGATGTTTTGATTTAACATGAAAAAACTACTAAAGTGTATAAGAAATACACACATGAAAGTACTTTAAGTTGAGCAAAAAATATTAAAATGAATACAAGATCTTCAGGGAATTGCTCGAATCATTAAATCCTTCCTGTTCTCCAATATGAACGCTAACAAGTAGGTACCTGAGTTGGGCGAGTGTACATGTCAGGAAGACCTCCTTCATTCAACAAGAATTTGCCATTCAAGAATTAGTTTGAATTCTCACTTTTTTAAAAAAATGAAATATGGGTGAAAAAGTATCCCAGGAGTCAGAGTCTGTGGAGTGAGTGTTAGCTGAGGCGAGCACAGATGACCAGGAAGGACAGGTTCCTGGGGGAAGCGGGGTCTGAGGAGGCTCCCAAACAAAGGACGATAATTTTCAAGTAAATGTTGGCAAGGGTAGGGGTGGGTAAAGATTGGTCTGGGAGGGGCTGGAGAGATAGCACAGCGGGTAGGGCGTTTGCCTTGCACGCGGCCGACCCGGGTTCAAATCCCAGCATCCCATATGGTCCCCTGAGCACAGCCAGGGGTGATTCCTGAGTGCAGAGCCAGGAGTAACCCCTTTGCATCGCCAGGTGTGACCCAAAAACAAAACAAAAAAAAAAAAAAAAAAAAAAAAAAAAGATTGGTCTGGGAAAAGGAACAACGCAAGTGATGATAATGACCCTGGAACAGCGTGAGTGACAATTGAAACCGGGGTTCGGACGGTTTTGTGGACCACTCTTCTTTGTAGCACTTGGCATGGAACTGCCTTATCCGTCCCAGCAGCATCTGGGGCTTAAAACAAGCTTAATGATAGTTTCCAGCTCCCTTTATTTTTTTGTGATTTTTTTTTATTTTAATGAGTCACCATGAGATACAGCTACAGACTTACAAAGTTTCATAATTATGTTTCAGTCAAACAATGAACGAGCACCCATTCCTCCACCAGTGCCCATTCTCCATCACCAATGTTCACAGTGTCCCTCCCGTCACCCCCACTCTACTTCCCCTCTCCCTCCTCTGTGGGAGGCACTTTCCCTCTTACTCTCTCTCTCCTTTTGGGTGTTATGCTTTGCAATATAGGTACCAAGCGGCCATCATGTTTGGTCCATAGCCTACTTTCAGCACGTATCTACCATCCCAACCGATCCCTCCAACCATCATTTACCTAATGGTCCCTTCTCCATCCCAGCTGCCTTTTCCTCCAGCACATGAGGTCAGCTTCCAGGTTGTGGAGCGATTCTCCTGGCCCTTAATCTCTACTCTCCTTTGATGTTAGTTTCCTATTATGTTACTTTATATTCCACAAATGAGTGCAGCCATTCTATGTCTGTCCCTCTCTTTCTGACTCATTTCACTTATCACGATACTCTCCATGTTGATCCACTTATATGGAAATTCATCTTTTCTGACATCTAACATTTGCATAGTATTCCATTGTGTAGATATACTAAAGTTCCTTTAAGCAGTCATCTGTTCTTGGGCACATGGGTTTTTTTTCTAGATTCTGGCTATTGTCAATAGTTCCAGCTCCCTTTAGATCTGGAAGTGAATCTAGATCCTATATTCCTGTGATTTCTTTGGCTTCGTAGTGCTTAGCTTTCAGTTGTTCTCAGAAAATTTTAAGCACATCATTTTTGTCATAGCTAGCTATCTCGGGGTGTGGCCTTCCCAGAGGTGTTGGTGCCCAAGGATCCTCAGGGCACTCTAGGAGGGACCATGTCCGTGGGTAATCAAACAGAAGGCCCTAGCACCACCTCTGGCCCTTTGGACTGTCCGCCAGGCCCTGTGACTTTCTCTGCAGGGCACATAATTTCTGTTAGGAAACAGTTTGCTCAATTTCCTTGAGAAATGGTTCTGGATCCTTAACTTAACCTTAACTCTCTTCTTTGAATTAATGCTAATTTTCTCAAACTTAAAAAGGGTACTAATCAGTTGGTAGCTTACATTCTAGGAGTTTTTAAAAAATTTTATTTTATTTTATTATTATTATTTTTTTTTGGCTTTTTGCGTCACACCCAGCTATACACAGTGGTTACTTCTGGCTCTACACTCAGGAATTACTCCTGGCAGTGCTTGGGGGACCATGTGGGATTCTGGGAATCGAACCCGGGTTGGCTGTGTGCAAGGCAAACACCCTCCCTGCTGTGCTATCACTCCAGCCCCACCTTTTTTCCATCTTCATTCACAACTAGTGATTTCTAAGGTAACAAACTTTCTTTTTTCCCTGCAGCCTCAAACAGTATATACCACGACTAAGCAAAACCAGAACTTATAGGGAGATTTGTGTTGTGGTTGCCTTGCTGATATTACAGGTGGGAATTTAGCTTTTATTTTTATTTTTCAGTTTGAAACCTTTTGCAACGTCTGATAATTTGAAGGTAAAGTGGCTCTCAGAACATAGTTGCAGAATTACAAATGTTTTCCTTAGTAATTTTGGAAATCTTCTCACCTCATTAAGGCTTTAGACAGTAATAAAATATAAGACGAGAACAGACCAGTAGCTCAGTAGTTGTCTATTGATGTTTTTTATCAACAAAGCATTTGAAATTATATTTTTCCCTCTTGAATACTGAGGACCAATGGAACATTTTATAAAAACCAGTTTTAGAATATTTCTAGAAAGTCTAAAGAAAAACTTTCACATTCAATGATTCATATTTTATTTACTTACTTATCTTAGGGCGTAGGGCCTACACCTGGCAGTGTTTGGAGTCTACTCCTGGCTCTGTACTGGGGGTCAGTCCTGGTAGAGCTCAGGGTACCACGTGGTACTAGAGATTGAACCAGGTTTGGCAACACACAAAGTGAGTACCTTAAAGTATGTATTTTCTCTCTGGCCCATCATGTTTTCAGAAGTCATTAAAAATATTTCATGTTCTTAGAAGTAATATAAAGGTTCTAAAAATGATTAAACAAAGTGCTTTAGTCATTTAATAAAATTTTATCATTTAATAATAAGTGATAGATTAAATTGAATGTGGTTAGTCCTCAAAAAAATGTTAAACAGGGGCTGGATATATAGCTAAGTTGTAGAGTGTATGTCTAATCTGTACAAAGTGCCGAGATTGATCCCCAGTGCAATACCTTAAATATAAAACATGACTATTGAAGCAATCAGGTCTGAATACAAGCAGTGGAAATTAAGCACCATGTGACGGTATCCGATTTGGGGCAAGAGGGAAAAGGGAACAAAATCCTATGAAAAAATCAGGAAAAGCTAGTTAGTCCCAATATGTCAGAACAAAAAGAGAAGGAGAGAGTAGAATTTTGCTGCTTTCGAAGAGGGAAAACATGTTCATGGCTAAATACTTTACACTGCTTAGTTGGCATGCAAAATTGATAAAATCAAATAAAAGCAAGCAAAATTTGAATAAATTATGCTCAGATTATCTGACAATTTTATTAAAGAGCTATAGGAAATTCAGTTGCTTAGAGAATGGTGGTCCAAAGTGCATCTCATTTTGAATAAACCCATATCAACCTAATAAGAAGCGACTGGAAATGTTTGTCACATGACAAATGGAAATGATTTTCCTGTTTCTGGAGTGTTATGATGAGTATCAAGGAAGGGATAGAGCAGAATTTTGAAAGTTGATACACTTGAGCCCAGATGAGTGATACCACGGCCATAGCCGGCTCTGAGTAAGTGGTTTCAATTAGATTTCAGTCTGTCATGCCTACAAGCCACTTTTTCTTGGGTCTTATAATTTCATATCCCTGATATTTCTGAGACGTAAGTAATGCTATTTAGGTCACATTACTGGCATGCAGGGCTGAGTAATGTTAAGAAACCATTGAATATATGATTACTGGTACCTATAGCAAATCAATGCATCTATGTCCACAGGACATTATCCATACCAGGATTTCTCATCAGCTTTGACCATCAGAAGCACCTGCGGAGTTTTAAGAAACATGGAGCCCAAGTGCCACATTAAAAAATGTTGGATAGAACCTCCACTCTCAGACTTCTCAAAAATGTGTCTGCACTACATTTTGCCATCTACTATGCCTATAAATGCCTGTAGCTTAACTACCAAAGACTCTTCAAAAATATGTGGGAAAATTGTCTGAGTGAATAAGGTCATGGTCACAGGCCATCTCCATCCCAGGATCAGGGAAACAGCGTGTGCCACTTAGATTTTGCATTCTGTGCCTCACCCACCATCGCACCATGTGGCGGGAAGAGACAGCCACGGAAGCTCGTGGCTGTTAACATATTATCCCAGCTTGAGCAAAATGTTGGGGGAAGGAGGTCTCTTCTCTCCCAAAGAGGGGACAGTTGAGAGAGTGGTTTCAAGAAAGCATTGCGGGGAGCTGCTATTTTTCTCCAGCTGTTTGATCTGAGTGACGGCCCTGTCTGAACTTCCTAGTCATTTGCCATTTCATTAGCTGCCAGGTTTTCAATTTCTGCCTCTTGGAAGTTACACCGCTTTGAACAAGTCCCCACAGTAATTGAATTTGCCACAGAAATAGAACACTGGAAAATTTCATTTTCTTCTTCCCTGCATGGAGGCAAGCAAGCAGGCAGGAACGATACACACATTCCTGGTGGGCTGCTCCTGGCTTGGAGGCTGCTGGATGCCCCCCTCCCTCCTACCCCCACCCATTCGCTAGGACTCAGTCCCATCCTGTGCCCGGAGCAGGTATCCAGCCGCACACAAAAAGGCCTGCTTTCAAATCATCTCCGAGTGCATCAGCTTGTCACTTTGTAATTTTCTTCTAAATGCCTTCCACAAATAATGGTTTTCAAAATGAGCATTAACAGGCTTGATTACATGAAATTGTCCTTTTAATTTACACCAGGATTCTATTGATCACACAAGTGCAGATTAAAGTGTTCAATGAAGCCCGTGATGAGGTATTAACCAGCTAAGGGTCCTCCAGGGGCCGCCAGGGAGGCCAGGAATATGCTAGAAGTGTACAGTTATTTCCCCATAATGAAGTGGCACTATGCGAAGGCATGAATCGCTGGCAGGAAGAATAGATCGGAGATGATGAGCTCTTCAAAGTCATTTCTCCCTCACTCATTCAGCCTCATGCCCAGACCCTCTTGCGATTCTTCTGCATTACTTGTCATGAAATGCCAGGATTTACTTAGCCAGCTGATGCAATTTTTATGACCTTATTGCTTTTTCACCATGGTAATAGTTTTGAATCAATTTATCAATCCAGCGGTGCCATCAGACATATTGCCCTGAAGATCAAGTCCGGGTCATTCCATCAATTCACTGCGGTTTACGAAGATAGAGAAAAAATCCAGGCCGTGTGGGCTATCAACTTCAAATGGCTTAGTAAACACGCCATGGCTGCGTTAACTGCTTCACTTCTGACTCAGGACCTTTGTGCACATGGGCAAGACCACCCCCATCAACCCCACAATCTCAGGCTGGGTGGACACAAGGTGAAAAAGCCTGGAAGTGTGACATATCTCTGGGAAGTTCCTCCGTAGAGCCATTGGGACAGAACTTGGTTGTTGTACGCAAAGTGGATTGTAGTTTTGCTCCCCAACTTACAAAGTTTTGGCTTCAACAGCCCAAGGACCTTGTAGCTGGTGGGGAAAAGAAAGGAGAGCACGAGACAAGCTCCCTTTGTAATAGATTTTGCAGAGGGGTTGGGATTCCTAATCTAATCCATCTTCTCTCTACAGAGGATGCTGGTCAGTGATAATGGCTTCAAAAGATGAAAAACCTGTAAGTCATTTTTCACAGGATGAGATGTCACTGAGGGCAGGGCACAAAGAAAGAATAGCATGCTTATTGGAAGAGATGATCTCTCAGGAAGAGAATGAACATTCCTTGCCCAAGGGAGATAAAGTAGAGGGGTAATAGATGTCATTCTGGCCTTGTTGGTGTTTGCATGGATAAAACACTGTATCTCTTGAGGATTCAGCTTAGTTCTTAGATCAGATAAATTCTGAGGATCTTCTTAGTTTATTTGTATGTTCCTTGTACTTATGAATTATATCGCATTTCAAAATTCTATGCCCAAGGTTCTAGTCATAGGGTGTTGGCAAAAAATTGTGATGATGAATTTAAATAGTATTGAAACATTTCTTGTTTGTGGGGCCTTAATAGAGATTAAATGCACACCATCAGCTTTGTGCTTTGCTTGGGAGCTTCTATTTCAGCATTTAAAATGAGATTTGTCAGATCCCAAGCTTATGTCGATTCTATAAAAGTTTAATGATCTTCTTCCAGGTTTAGCAGCATTTAGGATTTATTTACAGTCTTTATTATAAAATTTGTCCAAAATATACACATTCCCCAAGGGCTTCTGAGCCTAGAGGTAGAAATATAAATGTGCAAAAGTGAAATATAGTAGATGGTAAAATGCTAGGTGTTTTTCTTTCTCTCCTTAATCTTCTTTCCCTCATTTTGCTTTTCTTTTCAATGTGGTAAATACTGAAGGAGAACAGAGAAAGCTTTGTTCCCAGAGAATCATTTCGGGGAGTCTGTTGCTCAGGTTGAATATCACAGGAAAAGATCATCACTCCGAAGTCTTCCCTTCCTCTGGGTACTTGGAAAGCTAGACATAAAAATCAAGATTAGAAACCAGCAAGTGACTTTTCAAGAAAATGAAGGGACACTAAGGTAATTTCTTTCTTTATTTTATGATTGAGAAGTAACAATATCCTATAGGAGTTGGTTCGTTGTCTATAGTACTTTGTATGTGATTCTCCAGACACAGAACCTAAATGACTCAGAATCCTTTATTTACCAGCCCCTATGCTTAAGACACTTAAACATTGTGCTTCAAAATTTCTTGATGTCTACATGTCCAGCTATGGTTATATTTGTTTGCACCATCCTTCAAGCATGGGAATACTCAGCGGTCATCATCAATAAATGAGAGATTCTCAAACATCCTTGGGAGATGGTGCTTTAAATTCTGACTCTTCCTAGATGAAATTATCTAAGACACATGACTAGATGTCTTTCAGCCCCAATTACATCTGTGAAATGGGTCTAGAAGATTATTGTGATAATCTGTTCAATTGTTTTGCATGAAATGCACCTAAAAACACATTTGAAGAGAGTACCTTCACTGCTCTGTGTCTGGAAGTTTAGTCAATAGACAAGATACCTTTTGAAATTAAACATTGTAATATCTATATTCAAGTATAAAATCATCATACAGCAATCTTTTAAGACATCCTTTCAGTAAGCTTTCAGTAAATATTAAGTATTCTTTTGAGAAATAGAGAAATTAATAGATTATTATGAAATAATCACTTTCCTTTACGTTTTTTAAAAAAAATTAGAACTTTACAGGACAGAACAGTTAGTCCAGCAGGGAAAGTGATTGCCTTTCACATAGTTCCATCTCTGGCATCTCACTGGCATCCTGAGCCTCACCAGGAGTGCATTCAGGGTCCTGAATTCAGAGCCAAGAGGAAGCCTGAGAGACACTGCGTGTGGTCCAAACCTCCCTCTTCCCTCACCCCAAAGTCAGAACTTTAGTAATAACTGACAAACTGACGGATTTGTGAGATGCCCAGTGTACAGCTGAAATGAGGAAACCTAACCTATTAGCTCTGACACCTATTCATCCTTTCTCTTCCCATTTCAGCTATAGTATTACGAGAATGCATATTTATTGCCGTACACTGTGACTTCATCCTCTGCTTTTCTTCTCTTTGCAATCAGCAATTGTAGAACACCAGGTGTACAATTTTGAGCACTTTCCCGTGTGTGACCCCTGGGTTCAATCCAACACTGTGCTGTCTCAGGCACTGCCGAGTTTGGCTCCCTCAGCTGTTAAACAACAACAATTGGCAATAAATAGGCCATGAACTCTGCTTCCTGCAGCTTCTTAGCCGACTATCATTGGTGTCATCCCATGATAGGCAACAGAGAATTATGTGCCCAACAACTCTGATTAACAGTAAATATGGCAGAATGTAAATGGGCTTAAGAAACTGCGGTAATTGAGTTGCTTTTGGAGGAGGAGAAGCAAGATTATGCCACTCTGCTGAGCAGCTTGATTCAGGCACAGGACTCACGTGGCAGTGAGATTGGAGGGGTAAATTAGAGTTGTTTGGGAAAGGTGTTGCTGAATGAAGTCATGTGTTAGGAAAGAGGAGCTCTCCAGACACCCAGGCATGGCTCAGTTGTCCGGGGCACCCTGGAGTGGAGTGGGTCAGCCCAGAGCTCACCAAACAGAGCCCTGGCAGCTGAAAATCACTGCCAAGACCCCGGTTGGACACCACTCCCTCAGGTTAAGTCTCACCCAGAAATAAATCAGCTGAAAAATTCAGGTATGCGGGTTTTGTGAGTGAAACCACAGGCTATCACTGAGTCATGCTTGGCTACCTCCCCAACCCCATTTCCCTATACTTCCAGAAGTCCCTGCAATCTCGCAAACACCCCTAGGTTGCCACCCACTTAAAAATTTAACTCCACTCCATTAAACATTTCAGACTTCGTGGAGCAACGTCTCAAACTCTACAATCCTGGTAAACCAGTAGTAGCACACCAGATTGGACGGGATGTAATTAGGAAGCAACCAACCTCAATTAACAAAATATAAATACAGAAGGAAGGAACTGGCAGAGGAACCCAGGTGTGCAGGACCTGGGGCTGAGATCTCTAAGCCTGCTCCACCCAGACCCCCCATTTTCCAGTATGTTGGCAGCCACACCCACAAACTGCCCCCGGCAGCGCCATGTAATCCCATCAACAGCCAAGATCCAGAGACTAAAACAACGCTCCCGGAAGTGTGCAGCCGCATTTGCGGCCAGGAGACCTCTTATAGTCTAGTTCTCCCTCTCAGAGAACCTGGCAAGGTACTGAGAGCATCCTGCCCACATGTCAGAGTCTGACAAACTCCCCGTGGCGTATTCATATGCCAAATACAGTAACAATGATGGGTCTCATTCCCTTTACCCTAAAAGAGCCTCCAATTGCAGCACTGCTGGGAAGAACGAGTAAAGAGAGGCTACTAAAATCTCAGGGATAGGACGAATGGAGCCATTCCTGGCACCCACTCGAGCAAATCAGTGATCAGCGGCATGACAGTGACAGTGATACAGTGATAAATACAGAAGGCTTAACCTGTAACAACATCTTAGTAATCTCTTATACAAGGACTTAGTGACTCCATGCTGAGATACAACAATTTTCACTAACTTTTTTCTAAGGAAACATTTAAAAATCTTCTGTTAGCAAATTATTGATAATAAGCAATATAATATCATTTGGTTGAACTAGCACGTGACAGGGACAAATGGAGACGTTACTGGCGCCTGCTCGAGCAAATAGAAGATCAACGGGACTACAAGTGATACAAGTGATACAAGCAATATAAAATAAATTATTGAGTACCTGCTATAAAGGCAGGGGGTGTTTGGGGGAAAATTGGAGATAACGGTGGAGGGGAGGTGTAATGGTGGTGGGGCTGGTGTTGGAATATCGAATAACTATGCAAATCATCATGAGCAACTTTGTAAACCACAGTGTTTGTATAAATTATAGTGAAAAAGTTTACCTACCTAGGCAATACCTATCCTATGTAAAATCCAAAATATATTAGCACAGAGTTGTCTTAAAAGTATTATTAATGCCAGGTGAGATATGGTTATTACAATAACAAGATATAAGCATAAATAAAATTTGATGTAATAAACTTTAGATTCCAAAGTTGAAAATGTATACATGTAAATGAGAATAGGCATTTTATATTATATTTAATGGTTTTAATTTTCTTATTTATGTAGGTCAAAATCATATCGTAATCACTAATTGGCCCTTACTTACTTTCTGATCATTCTATTTGCCAGTTCTTAAAGTTTGTTAGACTAAGCAATATCAAGTAAATTTGTTATGTGCCGAAGGGGACAGGTTGGGATTGGGTGGGAAACTGGTGATTTTGGTGGAGGGAAGGTCACACTGGTGGGATTGGAATTCTAAATGCTTGAAACAACTGTATAACGAACAACTTTGCAAATCACTGTGTTTTTAATAAAATCAATTAAAAACAAAGAAAAGAAAAGAAAAGAAAAGAAAAGAAAAGAAAAGAAAAGAAAAGAAAAGAAAAGAAAAGAAAAGAGGAGCCCTAAATTACTACATTTTCACTTGTATCGAAAATTATTGGGTAAAGCAGAAAAGTGTGAAAGGTATATTCTCTGATTCCGCTCATAAAGAAGGGTTAACTGCTGGTCAATATACCACCATTATCTTTTAGTCATAAGTATTATGATTGACAATAGACCATAATTATAACAGCCCAATGAGATTCACCTTAAATATACTTTATTAGAAATTCTCTACCATAAACCAGAGATACCACTAGATAAGAAAAGTGATTACTTCAATATGAACATTTTACCATGATCTTGAACTTCACCTCCAAAGATCCTATTGTGAGCACTGCTTTAAGACATAAGAGTTAACATGCATCCCATTAGTCATATGAGAAAAAATCAAGATGCTCTAACGAGAGCTCATAGACAACAATTTGAGTTTAAATCAGGAACCTGAGTTCTTTGTCACAAACTATGCCTCTACAGCATTCTTCTCAGAAACAGTTGATATTTTCCAATGAAGTTTATATATAGGAATATGTACATATACAATAAATTATACAAGGTAATAGATTTATGTATTTGTTTATTTTTAGGAAAAATTAGATTTATTGAAGATATTCAAGAAACAACCTCAGCTCATTTACTCTTCAGTTGATTCAAAAATGGTGATGCCATATGAGGAAGACTAAAACTTTCATGATCAGTTAACTATTGGCTTCCAAATATTTTTAAAAGTTTTATTTAGTGAGAGGCTAACTACGTAGAGGGGGTTTCTGATGCTTCTCCAGTTGCCTTGGCTTGTGGTCCCCTGGGCTTTGAGATTTTGGAACAAAGTGTAACCCTTCTACTTTCTAAGAACATGCAAGCCCTTTGTAGAGTATTATTAACATTCATTTTAACCACACAAAATATTCTTTTTGAAAAGATATCTGGCAAATTATTTCCTATTATACCCTGGTCATCTTCTTTGTCCCTTATATCTTACTCTCCTGAGAAACTCCATTGTTAAATCAATGTTTAGCCAAACATTGAATTTGGTAGAATTTTCTCACTTTTCTGTTCTCAAAATAAAAACCATCAGTCAAGGAGCATGTATTCATGTTTCTATGGCATAGGACTTTTCTGGGATACAGAAAATTGTCTTGGGCTTCGAGTTTATAACTCAATAAAGATAAAACATACGGAACTACCAGGTGATTTTTTTCCAAGAAACATTTAAGTAGTAAACTAAGTATTAGTTTATCATCACAAGTTATCACAAGTTTAGGGAAAATAGTGCTTGAATTAGGCTTTAAAATTTAATAGAACCTTGTGATATAGAATAGATGGAAGGGAGGAGGAATGGCATTTTGTATAAGGGGAATATGAACAAAATTTGGTAAATTGAAATAAATAGCATTCCTGGAAGGGGCAGTGAAGAGCTATCTTGGCAGACAGATATTAAGGGGGAATTAGAAATAATAAATGATCAGTTTTCAATCAAATTTGAAATTCACTGGGGTATATGTTTGTGTCTTTAAAAAAAGCTAATAAATCTTTTCAATATAGATATCATGAATCTAATGGCTGCTAGAAAGCGTTTTAAATGACTTGTTAGGAAAGTGGGAGTAATTTAGGAGGATGAACTTGGGTTGAAATTTGTGATGATCTGGACTTTGGGAAGTGCGTGTGAGCATGTTCATAAGTTGTGCTTTGGAGAGATATGCTACCTGGAGTTTGATTTAAAAAACAAACAAACCAATAAGGAACCTGCCACAAGGATCCAGGCATAAGATGAGCAGATTTGCCAAATAGGTAAAAAGGCAAAGAAAGCATTTAGGGTGAAACAGAGAAGGCTAGAAGATATTAGAGGGAAAAAAATGGTAGGAATTGAAGTGCCAAGACTTATGGAGGATAGATTCTTAATTGGTGTTAAAAACAACTTTCTGTCAAATTCTAGAAAGCATGTAACGTTGATTAGTTCAAGGTCTAGTGCAAGTGCTTTTTCTTCTAAAAAGCTTTTCTAACCTTACATTGTCTTCAACAAAATTATCGATTAAAATACCCATTCTTTTGAGTTCTCATCACTCTTTCAATACGATTCTATTATAGAATGACTTACCCAGAGCTATGTCTTATTGTTTTATGATGTTCATTGCTTGTCGTGGTACCTGGTACATAGTAAGTCGTTCATAAAAGACTTGTGAGTGAATGATCAAGGCCAGAAAGTATGATGTGTAGATTATAGATATAAAAAAAAGTGCTTTACTGACATAGGTAGAACTAAAAGTATATTGCTTAAAGAAACCTTGTTAAATCATTTTTCTAGTTCAGATTATTCTAGTTGCAGGAGTTAAAACAGAAAACAGGCCTAAAATTTTGTAACACTCTTGGAAAAATGGTTACTTAAACACCCTTAGTGAAGAGCCGATTTACTGTGATTCCTTAATATTTTTGTGATATTAACTTTTTTTGTCACTTATACTGAACTTATAGTCAATAATACTTTTGAATAGAATTTTACATTACTGAAATTAACTTTTTTCTACTATAGAAATAACCTTATATCCTATCCAGTATTCGAGTCAGGTAGTGATTTTGAATCTATCCCATAACTAACTTCTAACATATTCTCTATAAATTCTGGCTCTGAACCTTTAAAAACGTTATGTGTGCAACATGTGTAACACTAAACAGATAAGTAATGAAAATATCAAATGTAATAGCATGAAAATTTATGGTTTTATTTTTGCCTAATACCGCATTTCTGAGATGCAGTATTGTGAGTGACAATATTGGATAATAATTAGCTATGTTTTAAAAATGAATTAATGAGTAAGTATAAGAATAAAATAATAAATTATGAATAATCAACTGATCAGCATTTTACTATAATTTTTGCTAGTTATAACTTGCATATGATTAATAGAAAATGTTTCCATATTTCTGCAAAGACAGCTTGAAATCCCTTGGCAAATGCACTGTTTTAAATAAAATAGCATTTTCCATAGTAAATTACTGCTAGAAAAAATAAACCAGAGTTTCAAGAGAGAGGCAAAATCGATGGAATCAAGTTTCTTAAGTGTTTAAGAAAGTGTCCTCATTTAGTCCCTCTCACTGTCTGTCACTGTCATCCCGTTGTTTGTCCATTTACTCGAGCGGGCACCAGTAATCTCTCTATTACACTCAGCCCTGAGATTTTAGCAGCTTCTCCTTACTCACCTTTCCCAACGATTGGAGGCTCTTTCAGGGATAGGAGAATGAGACCTGTCGTTACTGCTTTTGGCATATTGAATACGCCACAGTTGATTCAATATATATTATCTTTTTAAAAATTATTTTTATTGTTATATTAGGCACCATAGTTAATAAAAAAAAACCTGGGTTTTCTCCATAAAACGTTCAGTACTACACTCTTCACCAGTGTCCACTTCTCTTCAACATCATCTCAGTGGTCTTTCATCCCACCGGTCTGACCCCCAACTCCATAGTAAATTTTCTACTGAAGACCACTTCTAAGGTTTTGTTGCCTTTCAGAATTTCTTATTCCTTAGTATGTTTCTTTATATGCCGCATATGAGAGACCATTCTGTGCTTGTTCCTCTTCTTCTGACTTCACTCAGAATTATGCTCTCTAGACCTATCCACATAGCAACAAATTGCACAATTTCCTCTTTTCTTAAAGCTGAGTAATATTCCATTGTGTATGTGTACCATAGGGTTTTTTTTTTCCTTTTTGGGTCACACCCAGCGATGCTTAGGGGTTACTCCTGGCTTTGCACTCAGGAATTACTCCTGGCAGTGCTTGGGGGACCATATGGGATGCCGGGGATCGAACCCGGGTCGACCGCATGCAAGGCAAACGCCCTACCCGCTGTGCTATCGCTCCGGCCCCTACCATAGGGTTTTATAAAAACTTATTTATTTTTTAAAATAGTGAATCACTGTGAGGTACAGTTACATACTTACAAACTTGCATGTTTGCGTTTCAGTCATACAATGATCGAGTACCCATCCCTCCACCAGTGCCCATTCTCCACCACCAATGATCCCAGTATCCCTCCCACCACTCCTTCCCCAGCCCCTCCCACCCCATCCTGCCTTTGTGGCAGGGCATTCCCTTTTGCTCTCTCTCCTTTTGGGTGTTGTGGTTTGCAACAGAGGCATTGAGTGGCCATTGTATTCAACATATAGTCTACATTTGGCATGCATCTCCCAACCCGGGCGGGACCTCCAAACACCCTTTACTTGGTGTTCCCTTCTCTATCTGAGCTGTCTTTTCCCCCAGCATGTGGGGCCACCTTCCAAGCCATGGGGCAAACCTCCTGGTCCTTATCTCTACTATCCTTGGGTGTTAGTCTCCCATTCTGTTACTTTATATTCCACAGATGAGTGCAACCTTTCTATGTCTATCCCTGAGATATGACTCATTTCACTTAACATGATACTTGCCATGTTGATACACTTATATGCAAATTTCATGACTTCATCTTTTGTAACAGCTGCTTAATATTCCATTGTGTAGATGTACCAAGTTTCTTTAACCAGTCATCTGTTCTTGGGCACTCCGGTTTTTTCCAGATTTTGGCTATTGTAAACAGTGCAGCAATGAACATACAAGTGCAGATATCATCTCTCATCTCAATTATGCTTTTTTGCTTCTCTAGGATATATTCTCAGCAGTGGTATTGCTGGGTCAAGTGGGAGCTCAATTTCTAATTTTTTGAGAAGTGTCCATATTGTTTTCCAAAAAGGCTGAACCAGTCGGCATTCCCACCAGCAGTGAAGGAGAGTTCCTTTCTCCCCACATCCGCACCAACACCGGTTGCTTTTGTTCTTTTGGATGTGGGCCTGTCTCTGTGGTGTGAGATGATATCTCATTGTTGTTTTGATCTGCATCTCCCTGATGATTAGTGATGAAGAGCATTTTTTTTCTTTTCTTTTTGGGTCACACCGGCAATGCATAGGGGATACTCCTGGCTTGGGGGACCATATGGGATTCTGGGAATAGAACCCAAGTTGGCCTCATGCAAGGCAAATGCCCTACCCACTGTTCTATTGCCCAAGCATTCTGTAGACTGTCTTTGTATTTTATCATTCCTGGCAGTGCTTGGGGGAATATGTGATATTGAGGAGCAAACCTGGGTTGGCCATATGCAATGCAAGGGCCGTACCCACTGTACTATATCTCTAATCCCCAATGCTTTATTTTATTTTATTTTGCTTTTTGGGTCACACCCAGCAATGCACAGGGGTTACTCCTGTCTCTGCACTCACGAATTACCCCTGGCAGTCCTCAGGGGACCATATGGGATGCTGGGAATCGAACCCGGGTTGACTGTGTGCAAGGCAAATACCCTACCCGCTGTGCTATCGCTCCAGCCCCTCTAATCCCCAGTGCTTTAAGTAAAAAAAAAAAAAAACTCCAAAAAATTTCAACAAATCAGTTGAACTTTATTTATATTAGGTACAATGACTAGAACACAGAGCAGAGTTTGGAAATTGCTAACATACAAACTTCGAATAGAAATAAAACTTGTCAGGTATTTTCTATTTGGAAATATATGTGGATGATGAATTCTGAACAAACTGATGTCTTAGACAAATAGAATAAGATTTCCAATCAGATTTGCTCACCCAGGATATAATTTGGGGCATCTGTTGCTCTTTCCTTTTAAAAGCTGAGATATAGGTCCAGAGAGATAGTACAATGGGTAGGTCACTTTCCATTCACACGGCAGAGCCAGGTTCCAACCCCAGCATTCCATGTGGGCCTCCAGCAACACAGAGTGACCCCTGAGTGCAGGGAGGGCCAGGAGTTGGCTCTGAGTACAGCTGGGGATTGCCCCAAATCACAAAGAAGCAAAACAAATGAAAAGTTGAGATGTGGTGGCTATAGGGATGTCTCACAGGGCCAGTGTTTATGCTTTTCATCTAGGAGCCATACATTTGCCATGACCCTTGGGCACACCCAGGTGTGCCCTGAGCACCATCCATGGCGATTTAACAGTTTCCATGCCATCCAGCATGACTTCTGTTTTCTATGGAGTTCTCCAGAGACCTCTAAGCACAAGTGCAGACTTAAGCACGATGACAAGACTTCCTGATGTTATCCCCATTTGTCTTGGTCTTCAATTCTTTTAATATTTGTTATATCCCTTTCAATCAATTCTTCTTGACATAGAAGGTAGAAGGAAAATAAAAATCAAATTCCTTCTTTCTCTTTGTCATCTGTCAATATGTTTACATGGATCCCAATAATCATATCTATCCCTTCCAAAACCAAAAATCTTATTTTTTTATAGCATGGTTTGCAAGTTTCAGTGTATTCCATGATTTAGCATTCTTGAATTAGTATTCACTCTTCTCAAATATTCCTATGTGTCCATTTTTTTCTTCATTTTATATATGTACACAGATGCAACCAGTTTTGAAATGAAATTATAGATTGGTCTCATGAAAGAATATTAGAATAGTTTATGTTTTGATTAACATTATCACACAGCATTTATTAAGAACCCTTGTTTACTCATCCATTTATCAATGTAAAGTTAAGTTCTAAATATTCCACAGGAAGCCCCAAAGAAAGAAGAAACTGAAAACTCGTAACAGATCATAGATATAATGGCCAGTGTACCGCTTAGCAAAAATGTTATAAAATCACTGTTATTTGAAATCAAATAAATACACACTAAGATTGTTTATATGATGTTTTTCAGGTGTCAAATGTATCCTCACACTGCCTTTACTGGCAGAGCTTCTAAACACGCATAGCAAGAACTGAGTTTGTCCTGAACTTCCTGCCTATTCTGTTATTTCTTTTTCTATCTCTCTATGATAGCACAGCGGGTAGGGTGTTTGCCTTGCACGTGGATGACCCGGGTTCGATTCCCCTGCCCCTCTTGGAGAGGCTGGCAAGCTACAGAGAGCATCTCGCCCACACGGCAGAGCCTGACAAGCTACCCGTGTCATATTTGATATGCCAAAAACAGTAACAACAAATCTCATAATGGAAACGTTACTGGTGCCCGCTGGAGCAAATCGATGAGCAACGGGATGTCAGTAAGAGTGACAGATCTCTATACCCACTTTCCTTCATATACTCTCTTTGGATGCCTGAACAATTATTTCTCATCCTTAAGTGTCAATTTAGGAATCTTTTCTTATGTGCATTCTGGGGAGGGGGAGGGGCCAACACAACACAGCCAATGGCATTGGCATCTTGACCACACCCAGCAGGGATATCGGCAAAGAAAGAACCAGAGGCTTTTTCTTGCCCAGTGGCAGGCGAGCCCACATAGCACAGAGCCTGGGGCTTCTCCGCCTTCCCATTAGGTCCGCATTTTCCTCCCTCCTCACATCACGCCCACCATTGTCATGAGTTAGCACACAGCACAGAAGATCAGTTAGTGCATCTCTGGGCAAGGGAGACCTGGGGTGGAAAAGCCTTGAAACTGTGGGGATGCGACGTGCTCCTGGGCAGGACTCTTCCCGCCAGGCCGCCTGTATCACGGCCCCTTAAGTCTAATCCTAGAAGAGTGTTTACTGCTGACAATTGAACTCTCCCTTATCCACCTAAGCCTCGCCTTTCCTTAGCAGGATGTTTCCTGCTTGCTGCACATTTGTATCTCGTCATCTTGCCCTAAGCTTGCTGTTCGCCAGGATGGTGCCCAGATTTGAAGTCCTGCATTTATGGGGCAAATTCCCAGACTCCCCAGGTCTAACATAAAACGGTGTGTCTTTCCTTCCTGTTCCCATCTCCGTGATGTCCCACGCGTCTATTGTCTGAGTCTTCCTCTCTCAGGGGGAAAAAGCAAGGCTGTGTTCCTTTTCTTTCTTTTCTTTTTTTTTCTTTTACCCAAGTATCCTGATTTACAAAAAATATTAGTAGTAATGTTTGAGGCTTGTCATGTTCCTGCGCCACACCCACAATCAGGATGGGAGGCTGTTTCATTCATTGTTGTTGCCAGGACCCAGACAAGGCAGCGACTGTGTTCAATAAACACATGAAGAAGAAAATAAAGCACTTCTCGCTGTTTCTTGATATTCCACATAAAATATGGCCTTGGGTATATCAGCATCTTGGAGCCAGGAAATTTTCTAAAGAAAAAGCTCCCTTTAAGCATCCTCAGCAAAAAAAAAAAAAAAAAAAAAAAAAAAAAGGGGTAAGCGCAATGTTCTCAGCTCCCTAGCTGCAGATAATATGAGGCACAGGAAGTATATTGTAATTTTTTTCAGTTCCCAGCTGGAGCTGGAAGTATAAAGACTTTCAGAAAATTATTTTACTATTTGTAAACTGAAAGCATGTGATGTGAAAGCAAATAAGCAAGAATAAATATGGAACTATGCGCTGTGTCTTTTACAGTCACTTTTGGGATAATAACTGCACTGTAAAAAAACATGATGAGGCATAAGGGATACACCAATTTTTTTCTTACATGATAATTCAAATCAGAGCTCTTCCATACATTAATCTGTGAAATATGCTCAACAAAGCTTTTTAAAAGTTCTTTGTTTAGTACGTGTGGATTTTTCTTTTTTTATTTATAAACTCATATAGTTATCCTTCTCACAGGAACTATGACTTGATTTCACTTTCAGAAATAAACTGAGCTCTGATGGTGGAATAAAAAAAGACAGCAATGTCCAAAATTACTTATTTAATGTTAGTATTTATATGAAATGTGAAACCTTAGGAATTATTATTAAAAAACAGAAGTTGGTACTTGATTTCATTTATGACAAACTTGAAGACCTGAGAGCTTTGGAGAATTGACATCTGATAGTAAGTGTGACGTTATCTAGTAACCCAGGGCTCCTTCATGAAGCAGGCAGCCTTACCCAGAAACCCTTGGTGCTGAGCACCAGAATCAGGAGTTCACGTGGTTAGGACTGGGGCCTTCTCCCTCGTGTCTCTGTGACTCCTGCTCCCACCCAGGGAGTGAAACACATGGACTCCATAAACGTTTCATTGGAAGAGTGAATTTTGTTTGTCATTGTCCAGTATCTGAGTCCAGGGGTCCCCTGCCGGGATCACTGCGGTGCCTCCCTCCTGGGTTCTTGCTCGTCTTCTACCCCAGAGGCAAATGCAGGTCATATTCCTATTAAGGTCTAAACCAGGATGTCTTTCAGCCTCCGCTTCCTGTGGGGGATCCTGCCCACCCACTCTGCCCGTGACCACTGGTTTCTCCGTAAGAGCAGAGGCAGGGAGGGGCTTCTCTGGCCTTTACCTCTAACTGGGCTCTTTTCTTGGCTCTGTTCCTGTCCTCAAACTCCTGACACGCCATCTTCGTGTCTCTAACGTCTGCTCCCTTAGCTTCTTCTTCCTCGGGCTCTACCCAACTTCCCTTCTGTTTTATTCCTGCACACTGCTGCCTGCGCCAGCTCTCTAGACAGTCTTTCTGTTTTGCACGACCCCCTTCTAGGTCAGATTTCATTTGTGGTGCCTTCCACTGAAGCATATTGGACTTGTGGTGTAGCCCGTTTGAAATAGCTTTAATGGTTTTATTTAATTTTTTTGCTTTTATTTATATTAATTAATTAATTAGGGGCACTCATGGATTACTCCTGGATATGATGCCTAAGATAGAGTGTGGGTTACCCACATGTGGAGCAAGCACCTTACCAACTGTATCACCACTCCAGCCCCTCACCTTTAATAGTTTTACACACACACACACACACACACACACACACACACACGACTTAAAAAGTGCACACTCATCTATTTCATCTCTCTGTCAACATTGTTCCACAAATTCCTATTTATACTTGATCGCATCTACTTGTGGTTGGTCTCATGTAAGTTAACTCCTCCTAATGCATCACTGTTATTTTTAAGACGAGTTTTTACTTTTTTAGAAAGAGGACACATAAAAGGGAATTTCTTTACTGAAGATGGAATAATATAGGTTTTGTTTATTTGTTTGTTTCTAGGGCTATACCAGAGACTCACTCATGGCATTGACTCAGGAATCAGTCCTGCAGGGCTGGGGGACCATATAGGATATCGGGGATCAAACCCAGGTCAATTGCATGCAAGGAAAATGTCTATCTCTTCTGCCCTCTAGTTTATCTTCCTTTCCTTTCCTTTCCTTTCCTTTCCTTTCCTTTCCTTTCCTTTCCTTTCCTTTCCTTTCCTTTCCTTTCCTTTCCTTTCCTTTCCTTTCCTTTCCTTTCCTTTCCTTTCCTTTCCTTTCCTTTCCTTTCCTTTCCTTTCCTTTCCTTTCCTTTCCTTTCCTTTCCTTTCCTTTCCTTTCCTTTCCTTTCCTTTTCTTTCCTTTCCTTTCCTTTCCTTTTTTTTAAAAGGAGAGTTATACAGATTATGGGACTGCTGAATCCAAATGAACTTCCTTGAAATTTTAATTAACATTCCAAATTAGTGTTGGGCCCAGAGAGATAGCATAGCAGGCAGGATATTTGCCTTGCATATGGCTCTCCCATATGCAAGGGATCCCTCGCATCCCATATGGTCTCCTGGGCATTGCCAGGAGTAATTCCTGAGTGCAGAGCCAGGAATAACCCTTGAGTATCACCGGGTATGTGGACCACCCCCCTACCCACAAACTAGTGTCTGTAACACATTATGTGTGGGTTGAAAGAAAGTGAGAGAGAAAAAGACTGTTGAAACCTTAGTGGTACAAAGATTTATGGGCGTATAAGACACAGGGAGTTTATTATTGCCACTGCATCCGAGGTAGATGCTTTCAGAAGCAGAATTTCTGGCCAAAAGCTACATCACAGACCCTGGCAGCTCTACTTCCTTATTTTGTACCTTGATTCTTCAGTCCAAATGAATCCAAATTAATTGCATTTTTATTGATTTCATTCGTTTGGCTCAGCAGGGTCATTTTTATTTTTATCTGCATTTTGAGATGTGTCTCAAGGCCACATGTCAAATAATAGGCACCGGATGAGTGTTGAGGATGTCATCCTGAGACCGGACTCAACAGGAATCCAGGGAACAGCTGTGTTCTGTGCAGGCAGAGCGGTCTTCACAGGCTGCTTCCTGTTCCGTAAACTCTAGTGACCACTACTGGCACGGCCTCTCACTCCTTTTCTCCTAAAATATGTCTGAGCAGGCTTGATAGTTCACACTGATGGGCTTGTCCAGGCTGTTTAGATTTTTTTTTTCTCTTCCCTTTCTGTTATTCTATTGAAATCTGGTTGAAGAAGCAAATGGGAAATGCAAGCAATGATATTAAAGCACAACGCAGAAAACATCATCAATATCAATGAGGTGCTCATATGAAAAGCAGGTAGGACAAGAGAGCAAACTGGCGATGGTCTTTAGTACTCCTAAAAAAGGTGGGTGAGGAGTCAATCGGTGAATGACTGGGAGATGAGAGAAGATTCAGACTCAGAAATGGTGACCCGGAGACCATGGAGGGCAGAGAAAACACCCCTGCCTCACTAAAGACGTGATGGAAGAATGAAATGCTTTGCTGGGGCTAAGGAAGACAGACTTGCAGATGAGAAGGGATGGAGGGAAAGAGAAGAAGAGATAGAAGGAGAGAGTCAGCAAAGATATTTGAAATCGTGTCATCGGACGCTCTGCTCATTGGGCTAGTAGGGAGAATCAGCCTTTGTTGGCAGTTCTAGAAGCAGCTACCGAGGTGAGATTTTGTGTGACTATTGGGATACGTTGCCAGGAAAAGCCAAAGCAAAGTTCCATGGAGAGTGAGCCCTTTGGGGTCTCTGAAGCTGTTTGCGTCACAGAAAGGCAGAGTTCTGGGTAAGGGAGTGATGCTCACATGGCTGGACATGCGTGATTCTCAGGGAGCATGTGACTCAGGGAGATATCCCGATTCTCCCTGGGAGGACTGTGATCCCGGTAGAGGCTGGGGATTCTAACTGTGCTGAGGCCACAAAACTGGTCTTCAAGGCAGTCGCTGGTTCAGGAGCACTCAGGATAAACACTTTTAGTTCTTACTCTGTTTCTGGTAAATTCTGGCTCTTGGGAGTGAAAACCCCCTGAAATCCCAAGAGCATGAATGCGGTGTCAGGCAGTAAGGTGAAATCCGGCTACATTAAACACTCTCATATAAACCTTGGTTCTTAATTTTTCTTTCATTAAACACTCAGATTCATTGAGTCTCTGGGTGCAGGGCGGGAGGTCTAACGGAAGGTATTGTAGAATCCTAACCATTCACGAACTTGATTCCTTAAAACCACACCCGTCTTCTCCAATCTCACGACTACTTTCATCTGATCAATGATGTGGGTCAAGATCAATTGAGACTTCAGACTCTTTCACGAGCTATTTCATTCTGCAACCAGGAATTAGAAACAAAATAGGCGGTGTCTTTGGGTTGGATACAAAACTATCTTCCTCAATACCTGGGCAAATGTTCCTTGACATTGTCTTTCTGACTTAAGTAATAAGCCGCATTTTCACTCATCTTTTGCTCCAAGGCCAGGCTAATATCTCCTGAAAGAATTCTAAATTGATACTCAGTAGCTTTCTAAGGTCATTTAAATTCCTAATGAAAAGTCACTCAAGGCCATAGTACAAAATAAATACATTGTTATTGATCATGCAATAAGGTATTAGGCTAATTTAATCAGGCTTTTCCCTGAGACATACTTAATTCAGTGATATTGTCATTTCTCAGTCATCAGAGATCCTGCTCTTCCCCGTGTTCTAGAAACCGTCATCTCTGATTTCCTCTGCCCCGTGTTCCCACCTGGGTTTTCAGGATGCTTCATTCCTGCTCAGTGCTTTTTTCCCCCCCTGTCGGCAAAGTACAGTGACAGCATAAGGATTCATTACTCTTGAAATGACCCTTTCCACAATATCCTCTTTTTATCTCCTTAATCAGCAAAGTGGTGCTCCGAGGACGGGCAGGTTCAGTGCCTAGAGGCACATTTGTTACCGAGACACAAGCTGAGTAATTGTGTATTTACCAACTTCAATTTAACCTCACAACTTGGCTGTCTCTCTCTGCAGGTGAGAAATAAGACCAAGATACTTCTGGCTCTGTAGTTCATCAGAAACTTTTGTTCCAAGCCAAACTATGTCCTCGGTTCTTCTTGTGGGCTCACAAGCAGCTTTCTTACTCAAAGAGTTTTTATCGTCATATTTAGACTTTGAAATCTTAGCTACAAGTATGAAGAAGACAACATCCCTCTTTTCCTCCCAGGAACATGCATGTCTCTGTGTAAAAGATAAAGGAGTTTATTTATATTTGGGAAGGAGTTACATGCTTTAAGTATGCCGCAAGTCAGTACTGAGTCAGAAATATATCAAAACTTTTAGTGAAGTTTGATATTAAATTGCGTATATGCCTTTTGACCTAAGAATTCCTAAGGAAACCATGGAGTGTGCAAAGACTTAAATAGCTTTATTACAGATCACTTTCAGTAGAAAAATGATAAAAAAAAATAACCAGAATGTGTATTAATGTACTATCATGATGCATTGAAGCAGTGAAATTACATGTGCTCATTAATTGGTGATTTCTATATTAATGAATAACATGATAAATTATTATCATGAAAAATAACATAATAATAACATGATAAATATAAACAATAACATGATAAATATAAATAAATAATAACATGGTAATAACATGATAAATTATTAAATTTTATTAGTAAAAATAAAAGCATTACCTGTTTAGACATTTACCAATTGTACAAAGTTTTTAATTGTATTAACACATGGTGCCTATTTTTTGATGACTGATCAAAATGGTCACTAGTGATTGATATCAGCAACATTTAATCAAGTTTTCTCTGTGAGGAGACAGATTACATTGGCTATCAACCAGGGACAATTCTGTTTGTCTGAAAATGTCAGGAACCCATCGTTTTTGTCCTACGGATGATGCTAGGAGGGGAAGGTGATGCTAGGTAGTGCTGTACATTAGTAGCCAATGGGGATGTGGTTTAGGACTGCAGGGTTGCAAAGAGATTTGCATTTTATATTTTTATGCTGGTTGGCATTGAACATTTTTTATAATTTTAAACAAAATTAATGTAGTTTTGTTTTGTGAAAACATTTGCTGATAGAACATAGCAATTTCCTTAGAAATTAAAGTCCAACACATATTCTATTAATTAGTCTCTACTGAGGAAACAGTGCAGTTGTGAATTGTGGCTATTGGCAGCTCTAAGATAAACATATTATAAAAATATCTGGGGAGGAGATGGAGTGGAGGTGAAGGAATTAAAGGAAAAATTAATTAATCTGTGATCAAATGTCCTAATCATATATTAAAGTTTTATTTAATGTGGTCTATTTGTGATCTCATTCCCACCCCTGGCCTATCTCCCTGGCCTGTATTTACTGTGTTTTCAGAAGATGTATATTAATTTAAATAACAATCGACTCAAAATTTGTATGAAAGAATGTTTAATGTGGCACTGCTTATAATTGAAACCAATTAGAAACAACCTAAGTGCACATCAAAAGAAAAATGAAATGTTCACTGAGATTTTAGTGAGCATTATATTTCTATAATGGGCTATGAGGTTCTCATAAAAAAGGGAAAAAAGAGATCTTTGTGTCCTGACAGAATAATACCCATGATATATTGTAAAGGAAAATAACTAGTTGCAACTCCTACATGATCTGATATTGTAAGTATATACATACATGTAGAGAGAATTTGTATGTATATGTTGCAGTTGAGTGCAAATATTTGTGTGTATATATGTATATTTAGTATTTCTATGCATGTAGCAATAAAAAAATCAAGAAGAGTTCACAATAAGTTTTTAAGAGAAGTGATTCAGAACTTATCAGTGCTTTAATATCTTTATATTCTTATAAATATATTCCTACATACATAACCCCTGAGCTAATGGTGCATCCAAAGCCAGATGCATATACGATTTGGACCATACTTTCTGCAATAAAAGGCAGAAGAAGAAATATATATATATGTATACACAGACACATCTATTTATTTATTTATTTTTGCATACCATATAAATTAATTTTCTTTTTAAATTTTTTTATTTTTTATTTTTTAATTTTTTAAAATTTATTTATTAGTGAGTCACAGTCAGGGTACAGTTACAGATTTATACATTTTCCTGCTCATGTTTCCCTCATACAAAGTTCAAGAACCCATCCCTTCACCAGTGCCCATTCTCCACCACCAGTAAACCCAGCATCCCTCCCACCCCCCCAATCCCATCTCCCCCACCCCACCCTGCCACTGTGGCAGGGTATTCCCTTCTGTTCTCTCTCTCTAATTAGGTGTTGTATACACATCTATTTATAAATTAACTACAGATACTGAATTTTCACTGGCATTTTACTTACCACTTACGAGTTATTAACACGTAGGTTAGGGAGCTGGGTGTAGAAATCTAATGCGTGTTTAGCTGCACAAGTCTTTCCTTTAGCTTCCTCGAGGCACCCAGGAGACGAGGCCCGTTTATGAAGAGGACACTGGACATACGTGTAGGAGCAGGAGGGAGGGCTCATGCTGGACCAGAGCTTGCTGAGCGACAGGGGGCGCTGTTCCACGTGCTTCACTGTCGCAGCAGCCCCGGGAGTGGAGTCTCTTCTCGCCCCATGTTACACTTGCGCCCTTTGCCTAGTGACTTTGGGTGTCACTTGCAGAACAGACAAATAGAGCCGTGATGCTCGGAGCCCTGAGAGTCTGGCTTATGCTTACCCGGGTGAACGCGAATTGCTCGCACCACCCAGAGTTCTCAAAGCAGACAGAGGTCAGGGACAGGCTGTGCCCTGGCGTCCCCCCCAACACACACACACCTGGCGGGACGTGGTCATGTCCTGACCTCCAGAGAGAGCCAACTCTCCTCCCTATTAAAGACTCTGCAAGGACAGGGCATGCCCCCCCGCAGACCCTGCCCCCTGCACACCCTCACTAATTTAGGTCGGGTTTTCAGGAAAACAGTTCGTTTTCCTTTATGTGCCTTGGGGCAGGCAATCTTGAGAGGCACAGAAGGTGACCGGCATTTAGAGGCTGGGGGAGAGGCCCCCTGGAGGAGGAATTGAGGCAAGAGCACTCTGTCATCACCCCCAATCGATATCCCTCCCAACCAGCGGACACCTTTTCTTTCCTCTGAATTCAGATCCGCATCAAGGCCCTAAACGACGCGTGCAATTCTGCAGCAGCCTCCGTCTGAAACGCTGTAATCAGGGCCAGCGCACAGGCTTTTCACCTCTCGGAGGGAGTGCGGTGAGGAGCCACGGGAGCAGGGCAGGACAAACACCCCTCTGAAAAGGCTTTCATAGTCCCCCGCTGGGCATGGCATTTCTGTAACCCTGAAGCTACTAGGGGCAGACTAGACAAAGCACACCCCCCTCGCCCCCCGTGCACCCCCTGCATTTCTGCTCTTTTATGCTTACTGGACTGACTTAATGAAAGTTTGCAGGTGGTCATATGGACTGGAGGGAAAAGAAGAGCTTAAAGACGATGTACGGCCGGCTTCCTACCTTTCAAGAGCGTCGTGTGTGTGCCCGTTTCCTACTGCAACACCCTGGCGTTTCTGAATTGCAGGTCACCTTTGGAGGAGTGTAATCAGCGGGGTCCAAGGAAGGCCAAGAGTGAGGAGGCACATGGGTGCGACAGGATTAGGCAGTGGATGCTCCAATACCGGCTGTTAGTTTGGTGTCTGCCAAGGAGGTGACTGAGTCAATCCCTTTGGGCTAGACTCTGAGTTGGGACACACTAGTGTCACCTCGAGCAGGGTAGTGTTTGGAGACGGGGTCATTGAGAACTACTTAGGTTTAGGTCGGCTTTCCAGGGTGGCTTCTCAAAACGGAGTTGGAATCTCCTTCTCTGAGGAACTCCAGGGAGCTCGCTTCTTCCTCTCTCCGTGATGCCTGCTCTGGGGAAAGGCCAGGTGAGCTCCTGGCCGTCTGTCACTTGACAAGAGACAGCTTTCTTCTTTTTTGGTGCCGTTTATGTTTTTGTTTTGTTTTTGGGCTACACACAGTGGTTCTCAGGGCTTACTCCTGGCTCTGTGCTCAGGGATCAACTCCTGGCTGACTTGGGGGACCATTGGGGATGGGGATCAGACCTGGGTCATACATGTGCAAGGCAAATGTCCTACCAGTCGCTATTCTATCTCTCTGGCCCTGGTCAAAATAGTTTTGACCTCATAACCTTATTTTTCTCAGCTAACCGTACTCTGATGATTATGCTAGAAAGATTTTGTGTTCCAATAGTCAAATATTGTAAACAACCTTAGTATTTTGGTGTGGCTTCAGATTGATGATTGGGTGTCAAAGGGTTTCAGAGATAGTTATTAGGATAATTATTTCTGACCTTGTCTTCTGCTGTTCATACACTATTCCCTCATGAGAAGCACTTACCTTTTATTGCACATTACCTTAGATGTCTTGATCTTTCTTAGTTTTCTATATGAGTTGTTGATGTATTTCTTTTCCCTAATGTAATGATAGTGATTTGACTTTGTCTAGAAATCTAGACAAAGATTTCTAGGCAAAGATTTCTAAATAAACTTAGACTACATTTATCCTTTATGAATACTATACTACATAAATTATAATCTAAATTTAATTGAAACTTATATCTAGGCATTAAGAGATACTTCAGGGGATAAAACACTTGCTCTGTGCATGGCGGCCAACCCCAGTTGATCCCCAGAGCCACTAAGAGTCATCCAGGAGCACAGGGCCAGGAGTAAAGATCTATCATTGGAAAAGGTACCAAAACAAGATGATTTTGAATAAATTGACAACTTAAAGAATATAATAACCCTGTATCATTTAACTTATCCTAAGCTGTGGAAAATATTGGTAAGTTCAATGATATATAAAGCCATGAGCACAACCAGCTGTATTCCCCAAACAGGCCAAAAACATAAAACAAAAAAAAATTATTTAACAACACTAAAAAGTTCCTCTCAGAAGAAACTTTATATCCCTAAATAATTTTGTTATTAGCGAATGAAAATTCAAGAACTCTGTCCTGGAAGTGTAGAAACAAAATAAAACAAAACAAAAGGTAGGGAGAAGATAGAAAAAGAAAGTGGAACTAAAGAAATAAGAAAGAGGTAGGAATCAAGGTTTAAATACCATATTCTTTCAAATCATCATTTTATAAACATATTTAAAGACTGACTAAGGATAAAATAATGCAACCAGGAATATGAAAAGCCACAAATGAAAGAGACCACATAAATATAGATAGGAGAATTTAAGAATTAGTTGAAAATGTTTTGCTCAACTAGATAATAAATTTGAAACTAAAAACAATTCTAGATAAACATAAAACCTGATTCAACAAATAGTGGAATTCCTGAATTGCCTCATCAATGTAGAAAATGTTGAAAAATGAGTGAAGATCTATCATTGGAAAAGATACCAAGACCAGATGATTCTGAATGAATTGTCACCTTAAGGAATATATATCATAACTCTATACCTTTAACTTATTCTAAGCTGTGGAAAATATTGATAAGTTCAATGATACATTAGACTATTATAAGTCCTCAATTTTCAACATTTTATAGAATATTGAAAGATGACTATATGTAAGCTTTTATGTAGAAAAGATAACTATTATTTCAATAGGTAATAATACAGAGGGTAGGGCACTTGTCTTGTGTCTTGTACACGTTAACCTGGGATCAATCCCTGGCACCACGTATGGTTCCTGGAGTAATAACTGAGGGCAGAGCCAGGTCTAAGCCCTGAGTACCATCAAATGGGAACATTCTCACACAAAATCATTTAAAACAAAATACTTAAAATAGGAGTAAACAAAATTTTATCTGATTAATTTCTAGAATGCAAGAATCTTTAGATATTAGCAGATTCCAGTATAAGAGAAAACTATTATAAACATACTGATAACATTTGGTAAGATAACTAATTCTTAATAAAAGTATGCTGGTGAAGGGATGGGTGTTGTTACGTTGTATGACTGAAACCCAGTCATGGACAACTTTGTATCTTAGACTGATTTAATTTTTAAAAAATAATTTTACTCCAGCTGTACCAAAAAAAAAAGAATAAAAAATAGTAGGAAACTACCACAATATAATGGGTACTACTTACTTTTGAAAAACAACTATTGTTATATTAAAATCACTTTACTTAAAATGAGATCCTGGCTACCACTCTTTTAAAAATTATAGTTGGGGCTGGAGCAATAACACAGTGGGGAGGGCATTTGCCTTGCATGAGGCTGACCTTGGTTCAATTCCCAGCATCCCATATGGTCCCCTCGAGCACTGCTGGGGGTAATTCCTGAGTGTAGAGCCAGGAGTAACTCCTGTGCATCGCTGGGTGTGACCCAAAAAGCATAAAATAAAATAAAATAAATAAAAAATTATAGTTTACATAACATCGTACAATAGTGTTAAAGAGTATGGTAATTGATGCACAAACTTACTGCACGCCCCTCCCCCCAAGTTCCCCTCAGGCTCTACCATTGTTCCTGTATCACACTAATTCAATTCATCTTCACTGTTCCTATAATCTGCCCCTCTGCCCCCATAGTTTTGTTATCCCAGGGCAAAGTTTTGTCACTGCTCACTCCTGTCGCATTCCCTTGGTTCGGGGAGGGTGGGCTTTGGGCCACACTCTCCAGCGCTCAGGGGCTAGTCCTGGCTCTGTGTTCAGGACTGATGCTGAGTAGTGCTCAGGGGTTCAGATGTCGTGCTCCGGATTCCACGCAGGGTCACAGCTGCAGGAACTCCCTGCAAGGCAAGTACCTTCACTCCTGTGCCCATCCCCTTGTTTTGTTTCTATGTTCCACCCGTGAATGAGACCAGCTGACCTTTGTCCACTCTTCGAATTATTTTCTTTGACCCACTTCTCGTCATGCCCGTGCAAATTGCATCCAGCTGAGTGTTTTCCTCAGTAGGTCTGCACAGGGCTCCGTGCACACATGCCTCCCCTTCCTTCCCCATTCTCCTCCTATTGGACACCTGAGATGTTTCCACTGCCTGAATATCCTATAAGTACTAAGATGAATGTAGCTGTTCATATACCTTTTTAAAATTATTTGTGAGTTTTGGTGCTTTCTTGCCAAGAGGTAGAATTGCTGAGTTGTAGGGAAGTGCTATTCTTACTTTTTTGAGCAACCTCGATACTGCTTTTTCACAGAAGCCAAACCAAATGAGAAGTACCCCCAACAATGAATGAAGGTTTCTTTTCACCACAGCCTAAACTATGTTCATTGTTTTTTTGAGGAGACCACTCTCTACAAAAGTGCTTTGGGGATTATATGGTTCATGGATTGAACAAAGCAAAATAGACACTCCAGCGTTTTGCATCTCTCTGACTCTTTTTTTTTTTTTCTTTTTGGGTCACACCCGGCGATGCACAGGGGTTACTCCTGGCTCTGCACTCAGGAATTACCCCTGGCGGTGCTTAAGGGACTATATGGGATGCTGGGATTTGAACCTGGGTTGGCCGTGTGCAAGGCAAACACCCTACCCGCTGTGCTATCGCTCCAACCCCTCTCTGACTCTTAATAAGGTTATTTTATAAGATAACTATATAAAAGAGAGATTTTAAAAAATCAGTAATTTTCTATATGCAACATTAAAATATGATAAGGTAAATCAGAAAGATATTTTATTCATAAGTAACAAAAATAAAATAGTAGGAAATAAACAATTTAATTTAATTTAATGAGTAAATTAAATTAAACAATAAAAATATTGTAAAGACACTATTAAGCAGCCCACAAATAAATCATGAAAGAATATAGACCCAGATCTGAATAAATTTGGAGTTTTGTCATGTACTTGACTGACGAAACTTAATATTGCATGTTCCAATTCCCACAAAATTAACATGAGCATTTAAAGTATTATATAACTTTCTGTGAGGAATGATAACTGAATATAAAATTACTGAAAATTGCGTGTAGAAGAATAAATGTATTGGAATAAGCAAGATTAACAATAAAAAGAATGAGGCAGAGTAGATATTCAAACACTAAAATATTAGTCTAATCAGTAGGATAGTATTTTTCATAAGAATAGACAGATGTGTGAAGCATCATTAAGAATATGGACACTAATATAACTATGTATAAAATTAGATCAACACTTAATATTTAAGATAAGTGGAATATTTCATAAATAATATCTATTCACTATGTCCTTCTGGGATAAAATTAAGTTGAATTCTCTCTTATGACATATATACAAACAAATCTTATATAGAGTAAGGACACAAATATAAAGCATAAATAACTAAAGCCCTTCAAGAAAATTTAGGGAGAAATAAAGTTTTTCTCATAATGGATGTTGGGTTAGCAATTTAGCTTTATTGACTCCTGAAATGATATAACATTTTTTGATGGCTTATCACCACCCAAACAGAAAATGATACACTGAAAAATAGTGATAGTTCAATGCTTTGGTTTCAAACAAGGCACGCTATTTGCTTGACACAACATCTTCTGTTTGAAAATATCACATCTAATGAATTTGAATTGTATTTCTTATTTGGGTGAAGACAAAATATTTTGCTTTGCCTGCATCTGTCAAGAGAGAGAGATGAAGAGGCAGAAATACTTTTTACATATTTTCAATCTGTCATTCACAAATACTAGTTCCACACTTTGAAATGCTCTAGATTTTTGTCAAATCTGAGAGCTATTTTTTAATGCAGATTGAATAAAAGATAATTATAATCCTCCCAAAGGTTTAAAAGTCAATTAAGAAAATAGAAAAGAAGGAAGAAAAGGTAGGATCTCGAACATACACATATTTTTTTGTATGAATTGTATTTACTTCCAATTTGCTGTTTATTACTTACATATACTTATTTTTGTACTTTATTTACTCCTATTTAACTGAAAGTACTAGAGCGATAGCACAGCGGTAGGGCGTTTGCCTTGCATGCATCCTACCCAGTTCGATTCCTCCGTTCCTCTCCGAGAACCCAGCAAGCTACCAAGAGTATCCCGCCTGCATGGCAGAGCCTGGCAAGCGCCCCGTGGCTTGTGGCTTATTCGATATGCCAAAAACAGTAACAACAAGTCTCACAATGGAGATGTTACTGGTGCCTGCTCGAGCAAATAGATGAACAATGGGATGACAGTGCTACAGTGCTATTTAACTGTAAATGTTACATAGGGTATTCTAGGATTGTGATGAAGTACATTGTCCATAAAAATAATTGGAAATATATTTTTCACATGGAAAAGAAATAGCATGAAACTGACCAATGAAAGCTTTAATGCACGCTATGGTATGATTAACTAAAGTAACTATAAATGAAATAATATCCCACAAATTTCTAGCATTTTTTTTTCTTTTTGGGTCACACCCAGCGATGCTCAGGGGTTACTCCTGGCTTTGCACTCAGGAATTTCTCCTGGCGGTGCTTGGGGGACCATATGGGATGCCGGGGATCGAACCCGGGTCGGCCGCGTGCAAGGCAAACGCCCTACCCGCTGTGCTATCGCTCCGGCCCCAAATTTCTAGCATTTTTAAAAATAATCTTGCTTGGACTAGATCCTCTTCCACTCCTTTTCCTCTCTGATGCCGAGAACCACTGTTTTGCATTCTGCTTCTGAGTTTAAAGTTTGTAATAATTTTTACCCCACTGGGATGATTTTAAGGCAAATTTAAAAAGTTAAACAGTCTTATATATATCATTTAGTCAAGGGCAAGCGGAAGGTAGAACAATGTTCTTAACATCAACCCAGCAACTAGAAAGGAAAATAAGGGTGCATTTGCAAATTTAAAATTCATGTTTATAAAATAAACTAGAATCATAGTTTTGTTTTGTGTTGTAAACCCAGGTGTGCTCCGGGTTTACTCCTGGCTCTGTAACCAGGACGCTAAGCCATCGGCACGTGTTACATAAAATTTAAGGAAAGGAACAGACCCAGAATGATCTCTCTCATATGTGGAATATAAAGAAACAAAGTAGGGAAATAACAAGTGTCCAGAGGCCACAGACATGGAGAACTCATCTTCAGTAAGACGTGTCCTACTGGGAGGGATAGGAATGAAGGGGTGGGGCCCGTTAGGATAAGGGGGACGCTAGGGCAATGGTGGAAGGAAGTGGACACTTTGGTGGAGGTTGTGGTTTTGGAATGTGTTACGTATGAAACCCTATTATTAAGAGTATTATTGACCATGGTGCCTATAATAAAACAGATAGTGCTTTGTTTTAGATATAGATGGGATATCATTTTAGAAATAAATGGGATTTAGATATTTAGATATAAATGGGATTTTTTTTAAGGAAATTATGGAAACGTAAAGGATCCCTCGTGGTGAACCTGTTGTGTTGACTTTTAAGATAAGAGCTCTTAAGGGTCCTAAAACGATCAAGTGATACCCATCAGAACAAATGATGGGAGCTCGCTCTGTCCTTTACAGGCAGGATCCGTTCTGTGACCTGTCTTTTCTGTGACCTACAAGGCTCTCGGAGAAGAGCTTCTAGAGTTTTATTGGCAGTGCCACTAAGCAGAAGGACTTCCCTCTCCCTTGCAGGCTCTTTGGGGGTCAGCCTTAAAGCGAGCATTAAGTGAATGGCTAATGGAATTAAGGGTATAATAATAGAAGGATATAGTGAGACAATTGTATTAACAAGAAATAAATCATGTTGAATGTAAGGTAAGTGTTTTTTAATTGATTGATGGGAAGATGCGCCACAGGTTCCGTCGGGACTAACAGCCATTTACCTCCCCATCTACAGTAAAAAGCCAAAATGCAAGAAAAAAAAGATAAGAAAATTATGCAGTGGAAAGATAAATTATTCAGAGAAGATGGCCATTTTGTGCTGACATCACTAATATGGAAAGGCACTAAATCTTTGACACTCGCTTCATTCTTTAGGAGCTGAGGACTAAAGCAACGTTTTTGTACTTGAGTTAAAACCTGAAATGTCTGCTCTTACGGCATTCCTGAGTCGTGAACCACGTCCAGGGTGGCTGGGTACCTGAGAGAGATGCTTCTGGGCTTCCCAAGCTGAAAAATAGTCTTGCGCTTGGAAAGCTGGTGCCTCTGTCTATATCACTGTTGCAATCTAGTTGTCAGTATTTCCATCTGGTTGGCACACTTTACATGCCTTGATGTCAAGAGCATAGAGCATTCCATAGGACCATTCCACTACTGGGTACAGGGAAGCTTTATGCTGAATTTTATAACGAAATGCTTTTTATGATTCTCTCACAGTTACCAAGTCCTCTTTTGGGGTTCACCTTAACTTATATATGACAATAACCCTTTCTCTGCACATATTCTTACTACTCAGTTGCTAGAACTGTTATGGCGGATGAGAAATACTAGGGATTCCTTATTATAAGATTCAGATATGAAGAAGAGTGGGCAAACTTAATTTATCCATTGGCATGCGCCACGCTTCTTGTTACTACTGCTTTAAGAGTTAACTCACCCCACAACCCCACTCCCCCATTATGATTTTTCTGCTGCCTCTGGTGACTTTAATTAGGCTTATAAACCATAGCCCCAGAAAACCTTATCTGTAATGTCAGAAACAAACCAAGCACATACACATGTCAGAAATCAGTTGTTCCCCCCAACGTCTGTCAAAAATATTGTCAGTTTTGTTTCTAAGGGAGATTGATTTATTTGTAAATTATTTGATTTATTTTTGTTTTTCTTTTTAAGTTTTGGAAGGAGGGGGCAGCCCTTTTCTGTATACCAGTACTGAAAATCAGCCACTGTGTTTAGCCTATTTAAAATTCACTTCCTGAAGTCACTCTTTGCAGTAAATATTGTCATCATTCCGCAGATAAATACTTTAAGGAAGATTAAATGCTTTCTCAAGGCTCAACACGGCTAATTAGAGGAATGGAACTGGGATTGGAACCCAGCAAAGCCCGCGGGCCTGCACTCCCTCCACACGCCACACCGTGGCGCTGGTTGTTTGGAGCTCCCTGGAACGTTGCAGATGCGTGGAAGGTCTCTGACGCTCTGAGGTTATTCCAACTACAGCTGCTTAGGAGAGTTCTCTGGAAGCAGAAGGTAGGAAGTTGGGGGTGTAATGCATTTATCAGGATGGAAGGAGGGGAGAGGAAGCAGAACGGGGCAGAGGACAGAGTCACGTTGCCGTTGGCCAACTCAGGAGGAACATTGGCGCCAAGAGGCTGCAAGAGCATCCTGCAAGGGGTGGGCCCATGGATTCCCCCCCCTCTGTCCTACCGTGCCCAGTCAGGCCGCTCTGGGCAGCTGTGCCTTTCAGCAGTGACCCTTGGAGACTCCAGGGGCGCGTCACACGGCAGGGGCTCTGCACTGCTCACCTGTGTCGCACGGAACAACTGCACCAGATCTGTGATGGCACTGCAGAATTCTCCAGTGTGTAATTTCTTGTGTCATTTTATTTCTAAATTGTATTATTCAGCAGAATAGGGGTTATGTGATTGATGAACATAGATAAAACACTCAAACTGGATTCTATGCTAAAATATTGCACTCTGTATGGAGCCGTACCTAATTTTCTCCCAAAACAGTTGATTCCCCCCCTTCCCCGCTCCCCGCTGATCTTGTTCCAACTGTCCGTCCTACCGGATATTTCTTTCTTTAGCAAAAATAATATTGACTGAATTTATCTTTGTTAGTTATCTCCACATTTCTCTTCTCATTCCCCATTTTTAATTTAGACATAGTGACTTGGAAAAAATTTTAATAATAGAATTTTAAACATGTGAGGTTCCAATACCCCCCACCAGTGTCATTGTTTCTCCACCAATGACCCAAGTTTTCCTTCCATCTCCCACATGGCCTCTTTAGCAAACTCACTTGAGAGAAATTTATTTATGAAAATTTGAGTCACAGGCTTACGATAGTGCTAACTCTTATGGTTTTGATGTACACAAGTACCTCATCTTGTAACACCAAAATGTACCTGACCCTTGACCAGTGTCTATATGTCACCCCCAGAACACCTCATCACTCTCCACTTACACCTCCCCCTCCCTGAGCTGGCATTCTAGTCCAGCAGTCCAGGGCCACGGGCTTTTCACTATTTTATAACTTCTACTCCCTGGGGTTACTCTATGTACCACAGAAAGTAAAAGAACATCCTTCTCCCTCTCACTTACTTTTCTTAACATTTTCTTAACTTTTTTTCTAGTTATACCCATGTTGCATGTACATTTCCACTTCTTTTCTGAGCATCCAATTATTTTTTGGGTTGATTCAGTCTCTGTATCTTACATGTTTACTAATGTAAAAACCAGGTCAGAGAGATAACAGAGGGATTAAGACATTTGCCTTGCACATGAATAATGCTTGTTCAATCTCTGAGCACCATTAAGAGTGAGCACAGACCCAGGAGTAAGACCTGATCACTGCTAGGCATACCCTCAAACGAAATATTAAATCATAATTTTTAAGTGGTTTTTATTTTGTTGGTGATGGTTTTTTTTGTTTTTGTTTTTGGTCACACCTGACAATATTCAGGAGTTACTCCTCGCTTTGCACTCAGGAATGACTCCTTGCAGTGCTCGGGGGACCTTATGAGATGCTGAGGATTAGACCTGGGTCTGCTGTATACAAGACCTAACCTCTGGACTATTACTCTGGCCCCTGATTTTCATTCTTGTTATAAATTTCTAATTAATGTGAATGGAATTAGAAGGTATGTTAAGAGAAATAGCTCAGAAGGAGAAGGATAAGTTCCCTTGACTTCCACGTATGATTTCCACATCTGCATTCCACAGATGAATGGATGATCTCACTCATCCACTGAATGCAGAGAGAGAAAACAGGGGAATAGAGAGTTCTGAACAATGACAAACTCTTGGCCTCGGAACACAAAACCAATGACCAAATATTGGGATGCATGGGGCAGAAACGCACTAGACGGCAGGTGCTGCAGGGAAAGGGGGGGCGACATGGATACTCTGGAGTTGTTGGATGTAGTAACTTCGTTTATCTGTACCATAAACACTATTGTAAGTGCCTAACTTGTAATAAAGAAAAAGAAATAAATAGTATAGGAGAACACATATACATAAGCACAAAAAAATCACAGATTCCAAAGGTAAAGTTTACTGCTTTCTACTGGAGCAATAGCACAGTCGGTAGGGCGTTTGCCTTGCACACGACTGACCCAGGTTCGATTCCTCCGTCTCTTTTGGAGAGGCTGGCACACTACCAAGAGTATCCCTCCCGCACGGCAGAGCCTGGCAAGCTATCTGTGCTGTATTCGATATGCCAAAAACAGTAACAAGAAGTCTCATAATGGAGAAGTTACTGGTGCCCACTCAAGTAAATCGATGAACAATGGGATGACAGTGTTACTTACTAGTGGAGGAAAAGTTGATTTTTTTTTTTTTTGAATTGGGTTAAGACCAGGGTTTTTCAGCCTCTAGATTCTTTATATATATATATATATATATATATATATATATATATACATACATATACATATATATATTTAATTGAATCACCGTGAGATAGTTACAAGCTTTCATGTTTGGTTACAATCACACAATGATCAAACACTCATCCCATCACCACTCTTCTTAGTCCTTACAACCCCAAACATCTAAGGACAATGTCAAATGTCCCATGAAACGTAAGGCTCTTCCAGACCTTTGACATAGAGAATATTTCGTAGGGGTGGTGGAATCAACCTAAAGGCCCATAACAAATGACTGGAAGTATGTGTGTGTGTGTGTGTGTGTACATACAAAACATATAATTGTATATAGTAATGACACAATTTAGTATATTTATTTTTTAACCTGCCACTAAATTTTATTCATTAAAATTGTACCTAGTAGTGTTTTTGTGCAATGTCTTTAGCATTTTCTAAGGATATTACTGTGTCCTTAGAACATGTTCCTAGAGATAGTTCGCCTCTACTTTTCCCATTTGGACTCCTTTTATAGCTTTTTCTTGTCTGCTCTGGCTAGGACTCCTAAAACTATGCTGAACAAACAGTGGTGAGAATCTACATCTTCTCTTATTTTTAACTATGGGAAAAGCTTCCAGTGTTTCACCATTGAGTAGGATATTTCCCGTGGGTTCGAGTAGATAGTTGTTAATATGGGGGAGATGTGTTCCTTCTGTCTCTTCCTATTGACATTAAGTTTGGCGGTGAGCATGAGACGCTGAGAATGCAGAACTGCTCAGGCTCTGCCAGCCTCGGATTACAGAAGCCACTCTCGAGGTGCTCCCTGCAGTGCTTGGGGGTTTCCAGGCTGCACCCAGGGATGCTCACAGCAGCTTGTGGTCCTGGAACCTGGGGGTTGGCAAGGCATACACTGTGACTTCTCTGCTATCTCTCCAGCCTTAATTTTATTTTACTGATACTTAAGCAATCATTACTTGTCAGGTTTTCTAAAGCATTTTTGATAAGTTCACTACTTTAACTTACTTTTTTTTTTTTTTTTATTAGTGAATCACTGGGTTGGAGCGATAGCACAGCAGTTGGGCGTTCACCTTTCACGAGGCCGACCAGAGTTCGATTCCTCCGCCCCTCTCGGAGAGTCCGGCAAGCTACTGAGAGTATCAAGCCCGAGCGGCAGAGCCTGGCAAGCTACCCGTGCGTATTGGATATGCCAAAAACAGTAACAACAAGTCTCTCAATGAGAGATGTTACTGGTGCCCGCTCGAACAAATCGATGAGCAACGGGATGACAGTGAATCACCGTGAGACAAAGTTACAGACTTACTGGTTTTCATGCTTATGTTTCAGTCATACAATGCTCGAGTACCCATCCCTCCACCAGTGCCCTTTTTCCACCACTGTATAAAAATAAAAAGAAAAGGCGCGGGCGAGGGAAGGGACGCCTCACCGCACCGTGCCAGGCACAGGGCCTAAGGCAGCAGCCGTCTCTCCTGCCACCCGAGTTCGGTAGCCTCCGGCCACTTCCCCCACCCCGGGGAGGTTGATGGCGAAGATGTGGCAGGCGAAGGAAGGAACGGAGCCAAGATGGTTGGTCTCACTTGCAGTTTATTCCAGTCTTCCCTCTATACACTCTCCGTCCTCTCTACACCTTTACGCGCCCCCATACACTTTTCCCGCCTCTATCCACTTTCCACCCCCTATACACTTTCCACCCCTTTTATTGCTCATGGCCCTTCCAAAGGGCGCAATACATTGACGTCACCAAAGACACCAAAAGATCTTACAGGAAGAACATTGAGGCAACATAATTCTCTTGTATCTGCAGGCCCTTAATCTAGGCCCCCGGAAAAAAGATACAAAAACAAAACCAAAGCCTCCTTTGGGCTGAAAGCACTCGGATTTACATCCCAAAGACCAGGCTGGGCTGCAGCAAGAAATCTACATGTCAATTACAAACTAGACAGCACCTGAAACTTACATTCTAAAGACCAGGCTGGGCCAGAGCCTGGAATCTACAAAGTCAAATCAATTCTGGCAAGCACCTTAGATCCGGGTCAAAGATCAGCTAGGTTTCTGTGACAAAAGGTTTCTGTAACAAAACTCCAGAAGGCAGCTGGAAAAGGGGAAATATTCCAACACACCACCAATGGTCCCAGCACCACCCTCACCCTGTCCCCTTTATCCCACCCTGCCTCTGTGGCAGGGCATTCCCATTTGCTCGCTCTCTCTCTCTTTTTGGGTGCTGTGGTTTGCTATAGAGGTATTAAGAAGGCATCATGTTCATTAACTTACTTCCCCCCCCCCCCCCAATTTGAATCCCATGAATATCTCTTTCTTGCTTAATTGTGAAGGAACTGACTGTAGTGAAGACTATCAGTGAGAGAAGACGAACTTGTCACTGGTTTCAGGGTATGTCTTTTTAAAATTCATAAATGGAGGTTGGATCTTGAGTACTTTGTATCTGCTATTATGATTGTATGATTTTATCTTTCTTTTTGTTGATATGTATATCACATCAAGATACATTTATTTATCTCTGGATCTTGAAGATAAACCCTACTTGATCATGATGTATATGTTTTTTAATGTAACATTGGATTTTATCTGCTAAGATGATAGTTAAAGATCTTTATATCTGTGTTCACCAGAGACATTGATCTGTAATCTTCTTCTGTCATGCCTCTGATTTTGATAACAGGGTACTCTTGACCTCATAGAAGCCATCTGGGAGAATTCTCACAATTTGCATTTTTTAGATTTTTCTGGAATGTATGAGAAGGATAGGCTTGGAAGAACTCACTAGTAACTCAATTGGGCCATGATTTCTGTGTTTGGAGAAGCTTTGATTACTTTTTCAATTTCCATGTTAGTAATCAGTCTCTTTACAAATTATGTTCCACGGGTCCAGTCTTAAATGGTTACTGGATTTCAAAAATGTGTCTTTTATTCTAGTTTCTCCAATTTCATGACATAGAGCTTTCATGGTAGCCTTAGATGGTCTTCTGGATTTCTATAAGGTCTCTTGTCTTACCCCTGTCCATGTCTCATCTGATGTCTTGGAGTTTTTATGTCTTATTTTCTGAGTAGAGCTAAGGGTTTATTGATCTTTTGTATTCTTCTGAAAAAAAAATCAACTTTTCATTTCATGGAAATTTGTATTATTTCTTGGTTTCTATATTGTTACTTTATGCTCTTTAATAAGTTGGGTTCTTATTTTTCATTTTGTTTTGGGGTCACAGTTGGTGGTTCTCAGGGCTTGCTCCTGGCTCTGCACTCAGGAATCACTCCTGGAGGACTCAGGGCATAACTGGCAAAATTCAGTGCCCGATACCCTGGCCTTGTGCCATCCATCCACTTTGCCCTTCTCTCAACCTTGGGACGGTTCTGCTCAGGTTCCTTACTCTTTGGCATCTGACACATGGAAATTCTTCCAGAGCTCTTTGCTGGTAACTGCTGGATTTTTCCTGCACGGGGCACCCCATGGAATCCTCTGGTCTCAGCTGTGGTGATTTTAGATCTGGTGCAACTTACATGGTGTCTTACTTTGCTCTCTGGGTCCTGTCCTTGAGGGGCCCAGGGTAAAGTGGACTTCGGAGACTGTTAGGAACTGTTACCCCTTGTTATTTTGTTTTGAACAGTTTGATAGACAGAGGTGTTTGAAAGTTTGGGAGAATTCTCTGCTGAACTCTGGCTTCAGAACACCATTTTTATGATGGTTGGAGGGATTTCTTGGGATGGTAGATATGTGCTGAAAGTAGAACATGGACCAAACATGATGGCCGAAATCAGAACACCCAAAAGGAGAGAGAGAGAGAGAGTAGGAGGGAATGTGTCTGCCACAGAGGCAGGGGGTGGAAAGGGGTGGAGGTGGCAGGAGGGATATTGGGAACATCGGTGATGGAGAATGGGCACCGGTGGAGGGATGGGTAGTCGAACATTGTTTGACTGAAACAAAATCACAAAACTTTGTAAGTATGTAACTGTATCTCAGGGTGATTCATTAAAATAAAAGAATTTAAAAAAAGAATACCATTTTTAGGGAAAACTTTTATTGCTGTTTTTATTTCTGTACTTGTGATTGATCCTTCAAATTAGTGATTTTCATTCAAGCCTTTATACCTGTGGAGCAGCAACATTCCATTGTGGTTATTGAAAGCACTGACTTAAGCCATCTGTCTGAATGAATCTCAGAAGTCTTCTAGATTCAAAATTTTTATCGGTGTATTTTAAACTATACAGTTCATTTTCATTTATATATTTACAGTAGTCTCTTGAGATTCTTGTGTACCTTGCAATATCAGTTGAAATTTTATAACTTTGCTTAACTGATTATTTTTCTTGTTCCCTCTATTTGTGGGACTAGCTAAAGGATTATTAGTTTTGCTTTTTCTATCAAAGAATCAGTTCTTGGTTTTATTTATTTATTTTTTTGATGTCATCTTTGTTGTTTCTGTTTTATTTATTTTTTCCTCTAATTTTTTTTTAGAGAGGCATACTCGTGGTACTTAGGATTTAATCTTGGTTCTCTGTTCGGGGTTTACTCCTGGCAGGGCTTGGAGACCATATGAAGTGCCAGGAAATGAACCAGGGTTAGCCACATACAAGGCAAGTGTAGCCCCTGTATTCTCTCTCTAGACCCTCTGCTTTAGTTTTTATAATTTTCTTCATTCTGTGCTTATTAACTTCATTGGTTCTCCTGTTTTTTTTTTTTTTGTTGCTATTGTTCCCTAAAGATGCAAAGTTAAATTGTTTATTTAGAACTCTTCTTTTTTTTTTTAAAAAAATTTAATTTTATTTTATTTTATTAAATCACCGTGTGGAAGATTACAATGCTTTCGGGCTTAGATCTCAGTTATACAATGCTGAAACAACCATCCCTTCACCAGTGCCCATATACCACCACCAAAAAAAAAAAAAAAAAAAACCCACACAGTACACCTCCCATCCCGCCCCCCCACCCCCTACCTTGTAACTGATAAGTTTCATTTTTACATTCTGTTTACTTTGGTTATATTCAATATTTCAACACAAACCTCACCATTGTTGTTAGGAGTACCCCACTAGATTCAGACCTACTGTGAAGACAAATAAGGTTGCGCGGCCGCAGTAGCGGCCGCGCGGTTTTGAATTTCTGTACTTTAACAAGAAGTCCAGGGAGATTTCTTCCAGATATTAGATAATTGCAGGCTTGAAAACCCAATCTGTGGTCGTCTTAATATGGCGGCCACCTCGCCCTTCATCCCCGGAGAGAAAGAGGCGAGAGAGAGAAATACCTTTCCCCTCCTGGGCGGGCACGGGGCCGAGGCTTAGTTCTCAGGCTGGAGACATTCTGCGAGGAGTTGCTCACACCGAAAGAGGTTTTGCTGGGTCTGGATTCACACTTGTACAGCTGCGGAGAGGCCGCACATGTGTGCGGCCCCCGGGATCACATCTCGGCGGTCTAGAACTCTTCTTGTTTATTGATGTGGGTTCATATTATCCAAAACTTCTCTTTTAACATATGCTATATCCTAAATATTTATGCTATTTCAAGAATAATTCAAGAGCATGTTAAATCTCTATATGTTTGAGAGCTTTCAAATTTCTCTTTTGTGGTTCCATTTGAGCTTTATACTATTGTAGTCAGGAAAAAATGCAGAATATAAGCCTTTATATCTAAATGCCAGACTATATAGATTCTGTCTCCTTCTCCCCTTACCCTTTAAAGGTTTGCTCTGTCTTACTAGTTATTCTCTTTTTAATGCTTCAGATTCTGTATTAACATTTATTACCTTGCTTGAGGTTTTGTTTTATTTTACATTTTTCTCTTCATGTAAGAGAATTCTTTTTTTCTTTAGGTTATTTTGGTTGTGCTGAAAATGCTCAGGGATTACTCCTAGCTCCATGCTAAGAAATCACTCCTGGTGATCTGAGGGATCATATGGGTGTAGGGGCTTGAACCTGGGTTGGCTGCGTGCAAGGCAAATGCCCTACCCACTGTGGCCCCCAAGAGAAATTCTTTTAACAGTTCTTGTAGTTTCAATCTTTTGAGATAAATTCTATTATATTTTGTTTATCTGGGAAAACCTTTAATTTTTTTATCATGATTGAATGGTAATTTTTATAAAGTAGAGTATTCCTGGCTGGCAGATTTTATCTTTTAGAATTATGACTATGACTAATTACTTTCTCTCCTATTCTGTGGAGTTTATGCTGAGAAATTTGATGCTAACTTGATTAAAGTGCCTTTGTATCTTATCTATATTTTTCTCAGAAGTCTTTTATATTTTTTCTGTATTTTTCATTTTAATAATATAACCATGATATATCTTGGTATAGATCTTTTGCATCCAGAAATTTGAGTGTTTTATTCAGTTCCAAAACTTCTATGTTCAGTTTATTCCTTAGGTTTGAGAAGGTCTTGGGTTTTTATTTTTTAAAAGATTCTCTGTTCTTTCCTTTCCCTATACCTTCTGGTAAATGCATTATCCTCATTCATTCTTCCAAAATCTTATTTCTTCCTCCTCTCCATTTGTGTTACTATTATACTTTTATTTTCGACTTTAGTGATCCTTTTGTATGTCAGATTAGCCTGTTTATCATGCTTTTCATGGAAAATTTTATGTTATCCATTTTCATTAAGATATCCTGTATCTGTGAATTTTTAAAATAGCTTTAATATATTTGGTAGCAAACTTATGGCCCTGAACTTGCTTTCTTATTTAATATACTTTATTCTATATTAGAGTTATATATCAAACAAACAAAAGTTAGGTATATATTGAAATTTTTTTCCATAATAGGTATTTCAATTTGACTTTCTATTTCTATGCCATTGATATCGGTTTCTGGAGATTTACCCTTCTTACAGTGTCATAGCAGGTAGGATGTTTGCCTTGCACATGGCTGACCCAGGTTTGAGTCCTCTAGAGCCCGGCAAGCTACCGAGAGTATCCTGCCCGCATGGCAGAGCCAGGCAAGCTACTTGTGACGTATTTGATATGCCAAAAACAGTAACAACAAGTCTCACAATGGAGACGTTACTGGTGCCCGCTCGAGCAAATCGATGAACAATGGGAAGACAGTGCTACAGTGCTACAGTGTCACAGAATTTAACTTTTGATTGCGATTAGCTTTACATTTTCATTATGACTTGTTGTGGCTCTAGGTTTGAAGCTTTTTTTGTGTGTGTGCTTTTTTGGGGAGTGGTACTCAGGTGTGTAAATAGAGAGAGGAAAACATTTTGGTAGTTTCTTTGAAAATTCTGGGTTGATAGACGGTCAACTGGGTAAAAGGAAAAGTCTCTGGTTTCTGTAAAAGAACTCCAGTGTGAACATAACATCTGTCCCAGATCACTCCTACAATCTGCCACAATTACAAGAAATGGTTAATGGCCTATAACAAAGGTCAACCTTTCTCTGTATTTTCAAATTGAGTGGGAGGGAAGGTAACTCAGTTTGATAAACTGTTGCTGTGTGAAACTGCTGTGATTTTAATCATCTCTGGTCGCGGTACCCTGTTTCAAAAACCAGTAGGATCCTTCTCTCTCCTGTGAACAATCTGGAGTCCTGGAGCCTTGGGTGCCCACCTTCCCTGCACCCCCGCTCTTTTAGAAATTTTGAGTTTGGGGCCAAGCCCAGGGGTATTCAGGGTTTACTCCTGGCTCTGTGCTCAGGAATCATTCCTGGTGAGTTTAGGGGACCGGATGAGATGCCGGGGAATGAACGCTGGGTGCGCCCTACCCACTATACTATCTCTTTGGTCCCAATCCTTCCCTGCTTTTGTTTGTTTGTTTGTTTTTTAATTTTATTTTATTATATTGAATCACTGTGAAAAAAAACACAAAGCTTTCAGGTATAAGTCTCTGTCAGATAATGATTGAAACCCCCTCCCTTCACCAGTGCACATGTTCCACCACCAAGAACCCCAATATACCCCCCTCCCACCCAGCCCCCACCTAAGTAGCTGGTGATCTTCACTTTATTCTCTCTATACTTTGAATACATTCAATATTTCAATAGAGAACTCACTATTATTGTTCGGAATTTCCCCCCAACAATCAGGCCTGCTGAAAAGGCATCATTTAATAATTTCTTTTCATTGCTGAGAATGAAGATTCTATGAGGTTTTGGATTTCTGATATTTTAGCTCAGTTCACAGTCTAGATGCATGTCTGTAAGAAGCCGCTCTGGGTGCCAAAATGGGTTAGAAGACCTCTGGGATCAGAGTCTTTATGAGCAGAGGGTCTGTTTCGCAAGCAGCAGCTCCGGATCTTATCTGGGCTGAGGGCGTGCCGGTACCGCCCCCTTCCCATGATCGCCTATGAGACGCAGCATTGCAAAGTTCCTACCTCTGGGCGGAAGTCTTAGGGGGTGGCTCTCGCCACCTGGATGATGCCGCTGCCACCATTTTCTGCACAGAAAAACAGGGTGGAAAGGGAAAATCCCTCCCCAGGCGGCACACAGTCGTAGTACAGCTCACAGTCCAGATGCATTTCTGTAAGAAGCCGCTCTGGGTGCCAAAATGGGCTAGAAGACCTCTTGGATCATAGTCTGTACACACAGAGGGTCTGTTTCCCGAGCAGCGGCTCCGGATCTTATCTGGGCCGAAGGCCTGTTTGTTTTGTGCACACACCATCCACTACAGCACTTCCCCAGGCCAGGCCTAAGCTTCAGGGCCAGTTTCTATGGTTGTCAACTACAGTGCAAGTTCTGAAGTCAGACTTCCTGGATTTCCCAGGGGAGATAAAAGAAAAATTCGTTTTGCTCTGATATTCCTGCCAAAATAGTGAGGATTCAGTTTCTGGCCATGGCATCAAGTTTGGGGAACTCTATGGGTTGTCCTCCTTTTGGAAAGAGTTCAGAGGAATACAAACTGTGTAGACTGTCCCAAAGCCATAAATTCCCCTCCAGCTGCCCTGCCACTTGGTCCACGATCCACATGCTGTCCTTTCTACCTTGCTACCACAGCTGTGGGTGCAGCTCCTCGCTCCCTCTGATGTTGTGAATACTTTAGAATTTTGGTCATCAACCTTCAGTAATGGCTGGAGCAATAGCACAGTGGTTAGAGCATTTGCCTTGCACGGGGCCGACCCGGGTTCGATTCCTCTGTCTCTCTCGGAGAGCCCGGCAAGCTACCGAGAGTATCTTGCCTGCACGGTAGAGCCTGGCAAGCTCCCCATGGCTTATTCGATATGCCAAAACCAGTAACAAGTCTCACAATGGTGACGTTACTGGTGCCCGCTCGAGCAAATTGATGAGCAACGGGATGACAATGACAGTGAGTCTTCAATAATATATCTAGACTGAAAAGGTGATAAGTGAAAGGTCTATGTGAGTTGCATGAGCTATTTAGTTGGTCAGTGATTGTGCTTTAAGGCCACTTTTTTTTTCCTGACATGGTGCATTCTGTTATGTTTCCTGGCTTTTCTAATATAAAATTTTTGTGTGCTACCAAATAATTTAAAATATTTATGTGAAGGTCCCAGAAAATTGTTTTCTTAAGCATTATGTAACTCCTAACATCTGTTCCTTTTAAAAGACCGTATTTTTTGTTTGTTTGTTTGTTTTGTTTTTCAGTAAGGGCCAGTAGGATGACACCTCAATATCTGGTTGTCACACTAAACTGATCTTAGCAGCTACTAATTAGTCACCGCTTCATACTGTCATTTCTTGTAATTGTTGTAGTAGTTAAAGATTTTAGGATATCAGTGCAATTTTGCCCATTAACAACAACAACCCCAACTAGCTCTAAAATATTATTCTCAGTTCTCATTTTGTAATTTTTTTTTGTTTTGTTTTGTGTCTACACCAGCTGTACTCAGGGCTTACCTCTGACTTGTTGAGTGATCACCCCTGGTAGTACTCAGGGGACCATGTATGGTATCGGGCATTGAACCACTAGATTCAAGGCAAGCAACTTAACCACTGTATTATCTCTTGGGCCCTTCACTTCTCATTTTAGAAAACTCAGGTTTTCTAATGTATCCTTGATATATTTCTAATTTGTAGCACTGTAGCACTGTTGTTGCACTGTCGTCCCGTTATTCATCGATTTGCTTGAGCGGGCACCAGTAACATCTCCACTGTGAGACTTCTTGTTACTGTTTTTGGCATATCAAATATGCCACAGGTAGCTTGCCAGCTCTGCTGTGCGGGTGGGATACTCTCGGTAGCTTGCCAGGCTCTCCAAGAGGGACAGAGGAATTGAACCCAGGTCGACCTCGTGCAAGGTAAATGTCCTACTTGCTGTGCTATCACTCCAGTCCAAATTATTCTAATTTGCAGAATAATTTATTATATGAAGATCTTTGTTGGACTTATGATTATTTTGATCATGATAGTTTTGCTTTCAGCAAAAGGGAGATTTGGTAAAAAAGAGTTGAATTATAGTTAAAGACACTTCAAGTTGTACTTTTTTTAAAAAAGAAAAACTGCAATCTTACAGGAATGCTTTAATATTTCATATGCACGATCTATAATTTTTCATGGGTAATTGAAGTTGAATCTGAAGCATTAAAAGATTAACCACAGCAAACTGAATTTTCCAAATGAAAGATAATGTCTACTGTTGAGAATTTTCTCTTGATTAATGCAATGATGGGAGGGAAAGTTGGGGAGAGTTCTCTGCATCTTCATATTGTTTCCAAATGAGATTTTGTATTGTCTAAAATTTACCAGTTAGTTTACTAAGCTCATGGAATAGAGTAAATGCATTAGAGTTATATGATGTAGATCTAGTAAATCTACTACTACCTGATTTTATGTGGCGAGTTTATACATTATATTTTCCTTTAAAGCTATATTGAGAATACTATATAGTGGTTAGAATTGTGGACTTTTGAAGTGTCCTGCTTATTTAAGTCAGATTAACTGTGTGAAGCTGGTGCTACTGTCATTGTTAACAGCACTTAGTAAAATAATTTATCTTTATTTATTTGTATTTTTTGCTTTTTGTCAAAACAAATTTTTTAAATGTGGAAGAAATTAAGGTTCTTTTGAAGCCCTACGTAAGTCAGACAGATGAACATTATGGATATAAAGAAAACATTTAAAGATAAAAATATTATTACAATAATATTAGTAGCAATGAATATTTATAAGACGAAATGGCTGAGAATGCTTAAACTCTTACTACAATTCTTAGCATATCATGACCAAACTACTGACTTTTGGTAGCAACATCACATGCTCAGAATCAATATATTATGTATTTCAAGTTCATATGCAAGCTCCCTGTGGTGTATTTGATATGCCAAAAACAGTAACAATGATGGGTCTCATTCCCCTGACCCTGAAAGAGCCTCCAATGCAGCACCATTGGGAAGGATGAGTAAATAGAGGCTGCTAAAATCTCAGGGCTAGGATGGATGGAGATGTTACTGGTGCCCACCCGAGCAAATCAATGAACAATGGGATGACAGTGGTACAGTGATACAGTTTTATGATACAATTTGACATTGTGATAAAGCACACTGTTTTTTGCCATTTAGTAATGTAAAATTCATATATAAATAAGAACTAACGACATTAACACAGGCCTAGCTTCAATACCCAGCCTCTTCTCAATGTATTTATATTGCTTCTCAATATTTTGCAACACTTTGTGGAAATTCTGTAGTCTACACGGTAAAATGCAAGCAGAGGCCTCATAAAGTAGTGTTTGATATACAATTTGTTTTTACCGTGGCAATTAAAAAAATTTCCAAAATTTAGGATTTTCATTTAAAAATGAACATAATATTTACCACAATATTTTAAATGAGATTAATAGTGATTAAATAATGGTTAGCCCTAAATATATATTCTCTTACCTTCCCCTATCTCTTTTTAAACTAGGTATTGGCTATTGTGTGAAATGTAGGTAAATTATCTGTGGGGTTATATCTTCCATATGGTAAGTTATTATAAAATCAGTTTTGTAACATGATAAGAGGTAGATTGATAAATCAATAGGTAGATTGATAAATAGGGAAATGCCTTTACAATGGTGGAAAATCAATATAAGAAACACTCTCAATAGGGGTTATTCTAAAACAGTTGAAAAGAGTTACACCACATTCTCTTACTGATCAACTTGATGATAAAGCATTTTGGGACAGAAACTAATGCTTTTTAGATACTTAAGATCTCATGTCATAAAGAGGTATCCAGTAATTTTTCATTGTTCGAAAAAAAGAGAAAAGAATCGAGCTATCAATCATCTTGAACAATTGTATAACATCATTTTTTAATAATCAAATTGTAACAAGTAATTCCTTTTGAGTTCACCCTATAATTTTCTAGCATGTTGATCTTTGTTTAGACTATCCAGAACTCTTACCACTGAGTGCTAATGTTGAAGACTGGAGAATCTGAGTGTACCCTAATGTTAATTTTTTTCTTAAATTGAGCCACTGTGAGATAAGCAGTTATAAACTTGTCCATGACTGGCTATCAGTGATACAATGTTCAAACACCCATCCACTCACCAGTGCACATTTCCCATCACCAATGTTCCCTGTTTCCCTCTTGCCAATCCTTTCCCCTGGTCCTCCCCACCCCCACAGCCTGCCTCTATGGCAGTCATTTTTCTTCTGTTGATCTCTCTCTCTCTCTCTCTCTCTCTCTCTCTCTCTCTCTCTCTCTCTCTCTCTCTCCCTTTCCTTTTCGGCATTATGGTTTGCAATACAGGTACTGAGAGGTTCAGCACTCAGTTCTAGTCCATAGTGATCATTTCCAACTATTATTGTCATAGTGGTTTCTTCTCTATCCCAACTGCACTGAGCTAACTGTTCATTTTTAATTTGAATTTAAATGACCAAGGATTAGATTTTGGTATCTATAGGAACTATTCCACTGATAACTATTTGCCTGGTTTATTTTCCTAATTTATTGTTTAGTGAGGGAATATCGGCTTATCAAAGTGCACTTGCTTGTAAGTTTTGAGAGTACAATGTTATCCTATCATGCAAATGCCAAAGTCAAAATCCTTCTGTCATAGGCCATTGGGCCTTTCAACCAAAGAACTCCATCCCCCTTGGTGACCTCCATTTTGCAGCTGGAGCTCAGAACTTTTCAATGGATGTCGTTTCTGGCCTTGCTTTAGTTCTTTATAGGATGCATAAGAATGAGATCACCTAGTGTTTGTCCTTCTCCTAACTTATTTCACTTTTGCCTGATTTCTAAATAACTTAAATGTTTTTGTACAAGTGTTAACATTTTGCAAATAGTTAAAAAAATCTTTTCTGTTAAATCACTATTGACAAAAAAAAGCCATTTTGTTCTACATTTAAAATATTCTGGTTTGGGGCTGGAGAGATAGCACAGCGGGTAGGGCGTTTGCCTTGCACGCGGCCGACCCGGGTTCAAATCCCAGCATCCCATATGGTCCCCTGAGCACGGCCAGGGGTAATTCCTGAGTGCAGAGCCAGGAGTAATCCCTGTGCATTGCCAGGTGTGACCCAAAAAGCAATAAATAAATAAATAAATAAATAAATAAATAAATAAATAAATAAATAAATAAAATATTCTGGCTGGTGATCAAAAATGACATTGGTGGCAAAACACATTTGCACAGTTCCAAGTATATGAAAAATACAGTGCTGATATGCTTTTTAAAATGCATACATAATACACTTTAATATTAATTTTAACAATAGTTTGTATAATTGTTTCCTTGATCTAAGTTAATTTTGAGCATTTTTAAGAAGCCATTAATGTTTAGATCTGAAAAGAAAAGCGATCAAAAAAGTTTGTCGTGAACTTTTCCAAAACCGTTTTCTAGTCTGCAACAATGTTGTGGTACCAACAGGTGTCATGCTGAATCTTTAACACATTGGCTCTCAAAATGGAAATCAAATTACCTTAATAACTTTAATTTTTGAGTACTTGTCGTGTATCAGCTCCATGTCTAGCTTTTTGTAAATCAAATCATTACAGCAGCATTGTAACTATTTGTAGATAAAGAGAAAGAGGTGTTGAGAGTATGAATTACTTACAAAGGGTTCTACAGTCAAAAGGGACAGAGATGGGATTCTGCCCCAGATATACTTGGCTCTAGAATCTGTGCTTGTCTTCTCTGCCGCACGGCCTCTGAAAGAGTCAGGCACTAGCCTTGACTCAGCATTTCAGGGAACTTACCTGATGGCATCTCCATGACCTTCGTGACAAGCAAAGCAGACAGTTGCATCAACAGTTCTGGATTTGCTGTTCTGTCAGCACCGCTCAGTTTGGGGAGAACAAGCCCTCCCTCCCCACCCTCCCCCCCCCCCCATTTGTAAAACCAGGGCGGTTGCTCTCTTCTTTACCAAGAGTCACACTTCAGCCTGCTCATTCAACTGCCTGCAACATTTTTTTTTTCCTTTCTTGGGGTTTTGTGCATGATTAATTATTTTATGTTTCTGTAGACAACCAGATGCCACTGCCAGTCTTCCACCTCCTGGAAAACCCTTCTGATGCTGAGTTAAATGGACCAGTCCCTCCTTTTTATTTGTTCTTATGGATTGAGAGCCTCTGTAATGAGGGACCAGCCAGGCTTACAGAAAGGGGGACACTGCCTGCCACCCACTAATGGCCACTTTACTTAGCCATCAACTCCTCCAAGACGCTCTTCCACGGAGGCCACCAGCCTAGCGGGCTCAGGTGGGAGAAAGAGGCGGAACTCGCGCTAGGGGTGAAGATTGAGCTCTGAGTGGCGTTCCTGCAGAGGCTTTAAACGGTGCCAATTTGGGCTGGATTTGTCCTAGAGGTCTGCTAAATTGCACCTCCTCTCTCAGTGAAGGCCAGCGATTACCGCCGCGTCCCCCTCGGGCTGCCTCCTGTGCGTGCGTGGGACACGCAGCTCCATCGCGGAGCTCGTTGCGCTCAGTGTGTTTGATCGTGGCTTGTTCACTCCCTGTCTCTGAGCCCTTCATCCGTCCGAGCTGTGCCCCCACTTGAGCCTGTGCCGGCAGATTCATGCTGAAATGCTTTCAGAATGCGAGGGGGAAACAAAGGTAGATCCCAGTGGGTAGGGAAACTCATTTAGACATCTTTCGACTTAAAAGCTACTATAGAAACAGAAATCGTTATTATCCCCAAGCCTTAAAACAACCCTCCAGCCACCATGCTGAGTAAAAGGTGTTCAAGTTCCCAGCGTGGCTTGGTCCACGCCAGCCAACCCCAAGGAGACATCTAACATGAAATCCCAGTGGCCTCATCACCTCTGTCATGCAGTATCTCAGACTAGCTGCTTCATCATCGTCAGGGAAAGCTTTCCTCACCCCATTCATAGAAAGTTGCTTATCTAAATTCCTAATAAAGAGAATGCGGGGATTATCCATGGCTCCATCCACTGCCTCCCCTTGCTCCTGAGCAATGGAAAATAAAAGAACCTGAATGAAGCTTTCTATTATCCTCTCTGATATTTATGCAATTCCGTGTGAAATGTGGGAAACTTCTCCCCATGAATATTTTTGGCTCTTGGCAAGTTGTATAGGTAATAGTGGTTTATTTTCTCATAAAACATACTCTTAGTTATTTTTGTTGTTGTTATTGTTCCACTTGCTCCCAGATAGCAGTGGAATTTACTAGCATTTATCTCCCAAGAGCTTTGACTTGGGAGGATATACTATAAGGATGTATAGCTCCTGATCTCTTCATTTATTCTACTCACAGCTATAAATTCCTTATAGACCCTTCCAGCGGGACAGAAACAGCAGCTACTGTAAGAGACAAGGAATGTTTTTATGAGGTCAGGGGAAGGAATATAGAGAAGTTACATGTAACCAGGAGTTATTTTTTGTTCTCCGTAAATTATTATTTTATTTAATTTTGGGCTTGGGAGTCACACCTAGTGATGAATCATGGGGTAAAAAAACTGAACATGTTAAGTGAAGTAAGTCCGAAAAAGAAAGAAAAACACAGGATGTTAGCACTGATATGTGGTATTTAGAATAACTGGATGAGAGAATGCAACAGTTTAAAAGGGGGGATGCTCAGATCAATGTCGGCCCCAGAGTATAGAGAGGAGAAGGAAAGAGTGAAGGTTTTGGAAAGAGAGAAGAGATATGAGAAGCAATGGGGGTTGGGTCAGGAGAGTCAGCTACAAAGTGGTTTAAGGATAGAGCCAACTATCCAAACCACAGACTCAATGACACTGAAATCAGGTGACCCAAACTTTAACAGTTGAATTTAGATGGGGAGGGGGGCAAGAAAGGATGTGGGAAGGAACCTGG